>NW_019942879.1:67751-75280 GCF_002910315.2 Salvelinus sp. IW2-2015 | reverse complement strand
GTTTGTCTCTCCTCATTTGAAAGTAAAGAAATTAACCACCACACCACACAGAGAGACTCACCTTTTGCCTTGAGGACAATCTGTGTGCTGTTTTTGAAGATCTTTTTGGTTTGGCCTCTTCCTTGGGCTTGGGCCTGGCAGGAGTAATTTCCATTAAGGGAGGGGTGTGCTGTGGCACTGTAGTTCCCTCCCGATGTCACTAGGACCTGGTTCCTGTACAGGGAGTACTTCACGTCCCCAATGTTGATTCTCTCATGGGAATAGCGGTCAGTATCACAGTTCAGTGTGAAGCGCTGTGTCTCAAACACCTCTCTGGGCTTCATCACCAGGACTGGCCTGGAAAACAACTCTGTGGGGATCAGACAGAAAAAGCAGAGTGTCAAACATTAAATTCAAAGATACTTTGGCATGGGGAAAAATGTAATTCAAAGATACTTTGGCATGGCGAAACATTAAATTAAGTTAGAAAACGCTCACTGTTACATGTCATGTGGCTAAACCTTTTACAACACAGTCGGACATCCAATACTTGCCTTTGACTTTGATGCTCTCATAGGCTTCTTTCTGCACATTGCCTCTGTCCGCCTTGCACACATACTCCCCAGAGTCCTCTGCCAGCACTCTGAGCGAATGATTGAGACTAATGGAGGCTGTCTTAAGCACCCTCTTGTCCTTGGTCAGGAAGACCACCACATTGGGTGGGGGGTTCACCACTCGACAGACAAACTCAACAATGTCACCCTCAATCACGTCTTTACCAGGAAGAATGTTCATGACGGGTGTGATGAAAAGTTCTAATGATACAACAGAAGAACAGAGAAACTTTTTAACCCAACATTTATTTTCTTACAGGTGGTCAAATATTGAAGCACACAGAAGCATAATGCCAATAGCTACTATAAATCTGAACCGGTACCTTCCAATGACAAATGCAACAGTTATAGTCAGCATTCAACCCCACTCTTACCTTTGACCATGACCTTGACAGTGTTACTGTTGTTGGACCTCCCAGCGTCGGGCAGCATGGTGATTTCAAAGTAACAGCGCAGGTGTTTGTCCCCAGCATGCTTCAGCTCCAGCCTGGTCTCCACTGAGTTCCCATTGGCCCACACCTGCTTGATCTTCTCCTGGTCCTGGTAGAAGTGGAAGAGCAGGGAGCCAGACTCCTCTGGGGCGCTGCAGGTAGCTGTCACCTCTTCCCCCTCAAACAGGATCTGGGAGGTCACCTGCAGCACAGGCGTCTGTAAGCCTGTGGTCGAACAATCAGTCAGTCACTAGGATGTCACATACCATGTATCGTCAGGAGGAAAATACTTGATACTATATGTACCTACATATAATGGATTACGAATGAAGATATTTTTATTTTATTTTATTTAACCTTTATTTAAAAAGGCAAGTCAGTTAAGAACAAATTCTTATTTACATTGACGGCCTACATCGGCCAAACCCTAACCCGGACGACGCTGTGCCAATTGTGCACCGCCCTACGGGATCTAGAGATCTAGAGAGTTTTACCAGAAAGTCAATATAATCATGGATCCATTTCAGCAGTACCTGTGACGGTGAGTCTGTGGGTTCTGCTGCCTTTGCTCTTGTCTTGAACTATGACCTGGCACTTGTAAGTGCCAGAGTTGGCAGCCCTGGCCGGGGTGAGCTGGTGAAGGACCGCAGGTTCGGTGGTGTTTTTGGAGTAGACCAGKACATCGTCTCKCAGGAAGTTGAAGCTGTGTGTCAGGGGGTGGGACTGGTCATGGCTGACGCTGACCTCACAGTTCAGGTCCATCAAGGTCCCACTGGTTACCTCGCCACTTGGGTCCAGTTTGAGTGTCACACTATCTATGGTGAATACTGGACAACCACACACACAGACCACAAAGACACCATACATCCAAGGCTTAATGCCAAACTAAAACTATTGGGGCTACAAAAATAACCAAGGCTAAATTGACCTATTCTCAACTAGGCCAGGGATTTCCCCTCTGTGCTTTCTCCTTTACAGTGCAGGGAGAGTCCCTCAGACAGAGGAAGGCCCTTCCCTGGTGCTGGCGGCCCTCGCACAGTAAAGCAAGAGTTGTGCCTGGCGGCCTCCACTCCACTGCCACAGTAAGCAGGAGGTGTGCTGGCGACCCTCCACTACCACCGCACAGTAAGCAGGAGGTGTGCCTGGCGACCCTCCACTCCACTCCGCACAGTAAGCAGGAGGTGTGCCTGGCGACCCTCCACTCCACCGCACCAGTAAGCAGGAGGTGGCCTGGCGAACCCTCCACTTCCACCGGCACAGTAAGCAGGAGGTGTGCCTGGCGGCCCTCCACTCCACTGCACAGTAAGCAGGAGGTGGAGGAGGAAGGAAAGGAGGAAAACACTTTAACAAACAYAGACCAWCCKKCCCCTCCCCTGGGAGGKCTGTGGCCTTACCTTGGCTCCTGTTCGCACTCAATACCAACAACACTATTGTGCCTGAGCTGACACAACAAAGCGGGCATTTTGTTCCACATCCTCCCTGGTAATGCTTTTAGAATAGGTAACACATACAGCTCAGCCATGCAGGAGAAAAGGCTGAGACCTGAGCCAAAAGTACTTTGGAGCCAACTTTGCGACTCAGCCTTCGGGGAATAGATACGGTCTGTTATTACAGTTATATGCCACCAGCTCACTCTCAATACCCCACCAAGAGCTCAGAATGAACTAAGTTGCTGAGAAAAATAAAACCATTACAGTATCTGAGAATGTAGGTGGATCAAAGAGGTTCAACATCTCAGAAGCTTGTTCACATGCTGACACAAAACAATGAAACCAGCTGCGTATTCCGCTTAAAATACCTTCAATAAATCGAATGAAAAACATGAAAATGTCAAGGAAGCCAGACGCTCACAATACCCATTTCCTACAAAAATAACTATTTTGTGTGAGGCATAAAAATAGCCGCTTATCAACCGTAGAGAGGACCAACTGCCCTCAAACTGTCTCCATGCCGGGACTCTTCCAGCTCTCTGGTGCATTTATTAAAGTGGCATCAAATACAGAAAGTAATTGTATCTCATACTTACATGACTGAGCTCCTGCCCCTTGCCCTGTGAGTGGAGATAGGTGGAGGGAGACAGAAGAGGAGGAATAAGAATAGAAAGCAAGTGATGTGAGAGACAGACATACATATGAACTAAAGTATCTATCTGAGCTCAGAAAGTAGAGTAGAGTGCTGGATCCTTACAGAGGGTGAGCAGACAGGTCAGCAGTAGCAGAGGCAGGTAGAGTGGTGGGGAGTCCATCCTGAGTGATGACACTGATACAGCACCACAGCCAGGAGAAAGAGTGGCAGGCGCTCACATAGGGACAGGGGAAGAAGGGAAAGACGGGCCACATGGAATGAGAGGTGGAGTACGCAAGGAGCAGGAAGGTGGAGAGGGTGGGGCATGATTGTCTAAGTGTCTTCGTCTTATCATTGGCCTTCTTTTTGTTTCATTGACCAGGAAATGACCGCTGCTTCCTCAGGATATGCAAGTTCCCAAATGTAAAGTGCCTTGACTTACCCCAAATTTTGTTATGTTACAGCTTCAATTCAAAGTTGATTCAATTGGTTTTTTCCCCTCACCCATCTACACACAATACCCTATAAGGTCAAAATGACATTTTTGCAAATTTATTGAAAATTAAATACAGAAATATTTAATTTACATAAGTATTCACACCACTGAGTCAATACATGTTAGAATCACCTTTGGCAGCGATTACAGCTGTGAGTCTTTCTGGGTAAGTCTCTAAGATCTTTGCACACCTGGATTGTACAATATCTGCCCATTATTCATTTCAAAATTCTTCAAGCTCTGTCAAATTAGTTGTGGATCATTGCTGGACAACCATTTCAAGTCTTGCCTTAGATATTCAAGTAGATTTAAGTAAAAACTGTAACTCGGCCACTCAGGAACATTCACTGTCTTCTTGGTAAGCAACTCCAGTGTAGATTTGGCCTTGTGTTTTAGGTTATTGTCCTGCTGAAATGTGAATTAATTTCCCAGTATCTGGTGGAAGCAGACTGAACCAGGTTTTCCTCTAGCATTTTGTCTGTTTTTTATCCTGAAAACGTTCCAGTCTTAACGATTACAAGCGTACACATAACATGAGCAGCCACCACTATGCTTCAAAATATGGAGAGTGGTACTCAGTAACGTGCTGTATTAGATTTGCCCTAAACAAAAAGTGAATTGCTTTGGCACACCGGCCTCGAGGACGACCCGGAGGGTGAGGTGCCGGGCGATCCGCGATCCGGGTGGAGGCGGTGGAAGTCTCTCAGTAGAGAAGGATCTAAAATGTCCCCCACCGGAACCCAGCATCTCTCCTCCGGACCGTACCCCTCCCAGTCCACGAGGTACTGTAGGCCCCTGACCCGGCGTCTCGAGTCCAGAATGGCATGTACTGTGTACGCCGGGGACCCCTCGATCTCCAGAGGGGGTGGAGGGACCTCAGGCACCTCACCTTCTTGCAGGGGACCAGCCACCACCGGCCTGAGGAGAGACACATGAAACGAGGGGTTAATCCGGTAATACCTAGGGAGTTGTAACCTATAACACACCTCGTTTATTCTCCTCAGGACTTTAAACGGCCCCACACGCTGCGGCCCCAGCTTCCGACAGGGCAGGCGGAGAGGCAGGTTTCGGGTCGAGAGCCAGACCCTGTCCCCCGGTGTGAACACGGGGGCCTCACTGCGGTGCTGGTCAGCGCTCCTCTTCTGCCGTTGTCCTGCTAACTTTAGCGATTCCTGGACGGCGTCCTTGGAGCGCTGTACCCATTCCTCTACCGCAGGAGCCTCGGTCTGACTCTGATGCCATGGGGCCAGGACCGGTAACTGGTACCCTAACACACACTCAAACGGGGACATGTTCGTTGAGGAGTGGCGGAGGGAGTTCTGAGCGAGCTCAGCCCAAGGAACATACCTCGCCCACTCACCAGGCCGGTCCCGGCAGTATGACCGCAGAAACCTGCCCACATCCTGGTTTACGCGCTCCACCTGCCCATTACTCTCGGGGTGAAAACCCGAGGTCAAGCTGACCGAGACCCCCAGTCTTTCCATAAACGCCCTCCAAACTCTGGACGTGAATTGGGGGCCCTGATCAAAAATGATGTCCTCAGGCACCCCATAGTGCCGGAAGACATGGGTAAACAAGGCCTCCGCAGTCTGCAGGGCCATAGGGAGACCGGGCAATGGGATGAGACGGCAGGACTTAGAAAACCGATCCACAACGACCAAAATCGTAGTACTTCCCTGGGACGGGGGAAGATCGGTAAGAAAGTCCACCGATAAGTGTGTCCACGGCCGTTGTGGAACGGGGAGGGGCTGTAACTTCCCTCTAGGGAAGCCTTTCTCTGAGCGCACACCGAGCAGGAGGAGACATAAAATCTCACGTCCTTAGCCAACGTGGACCACCAGTATCTCCCTCTAAGACTCCGCACTGTCCTCTCGATGCCAGGATGACCCGAGGAGGGGAGAGTATGAGCCCAACGGATTAGCTTATCCCGGACCCCCCCCCGGCACGTACTGAACCCCCGCTGGACAGTTAGGGGGGTCTGCTCTAACCGTGAGGCTCTCTCTATCTCCGCGTCCACCTCCCATACCACCGGTGCCACGAGACATGAAGGTGGAATGATGGGAGTTGGCTCAACGGACCGCTCCTCGGTATCATAGAGACGGGACAGCGCGTCGGCTTTGGTGTTTTGGGAGCCTGGTCGGTACGAGATGGTGAACTGAAACCGGGTGAAAAACATGGCCCATCTAGCCTGACGCGGATTTAGTCTCCTCGCTTCCCGGATGTACTCGAGATTACGATGGTCAGTCCAGATGAGAAAAGGGTGTTTCGCCCCCTCAAGCCAATGTCTCCACACTAGTTTAGGGACGGTGACGGACCGCCGAGGCACGGCGCCCGAACAGCAGGGGAGCCAACTTCGGGCGAAGTCGTGAACAGTATTACTTTAGTGAGTTGTTCAAACAGGATGAATTGTTTTGGAATTATTTTATTTTCTGTACAGGCTTCCTTCTTTTCACTCTGTCAGTAGGTTAGTATTGTGGAGTAATTACAATGTTGTTGATCCTCCTCAGTTTTCTTTATATCACACGGCCATTAAACTCTGGAACTATTTTTAAAGTCACCTTTGTCCTCGATGGTAAAATCCTGTCCAGCAACTGAGTTAGGAAGGACGAACTGTATCTTTGCTAGTGCTTGGGTGTAATTGATACATCATGACAAAGTGTAATTAATAACTTCACCATGCTCAAAGGGATATTCGAATGTCTGCTTTATTTATATTTTTAACAGATCCACCATAGGTGCCCTTTTTTTGCAAGGCTTTTTGAAAACCTCCCTGGTCTTTTGTGGTTGAATCTATGTTTGATATTCACTGCTCGACTGAGGATCTTAAAATAGTTATGTGTGGGTACAGAGGTAAGGTAGTCAGTTAAAATCATGTGAAACACTATTATTGCACAGTGAGTCCATGCAACTTATTATGTGATTTGTTAAGCAAATCTTTACTCCTGAGCTTATTTAAGCTTGCCACAACAGAGGGGTTGAATATTTATTGACTCAAACATTTCAGCTTTTCATTTATTTATTTATATTTGTATATATAAAAAATACACTTTGACATTATGGGTATTGTGTGTAGGCCAGTGACCAAAAATCTCAATTTAATTTCATTTAAATTCAGGCTGTAACACAACAAAATTTGGAAAAGTCCAAGGGCATGAATACTTTCTGAAAGCACTCACTGTATTTGTTATTGTCACTAGTTAAGTATTTATTAAGCCTTGCCTGGCTTTGTTAGTGTACATAGAGGAACGAAGTCATGACTTCAACAAGTGTCGATTTAAGCCTATAGATAGGACCCTGGTTGATTGGCAGACAATGATATGATGAGTCTGAGTGTTGACTTTGAAGCCAAACCCATGCAGGAGTGTGATGAGTGTATCGAGGCGTTCATCCCGCCTGGCCCTCCCTGCTCACTACTGTTAGGGTTGCGAAGTTCAACTGAGATAGGACAATAGGACACCTGAACTTGATTAAAATAATTGTTTAATTCAAAAGTTAATAAATGGCAAATGCATTTTTCATATATACGGGTCCACTGCACCACCCCGCAGGGTGGAAACAGAGAAGACACTTGTTACTCAACGACATTATAATAAATACTCATGACAGAGATAGTTCCCACTTCCGAGCCGGCCTGTCAGAGTAGAGACTGGGCGTGGTTTTAGACTCACCAGCCTATCGTTGGTGTTGGCGCTTAAGCAGTCCTAGCCCCTTAGCGCATGTGATGTCCCGACGCTGTTGCTGTGTAGATTACGCTCCTTCACCCCAAAGACTGGGGTCAGACAGTTTTATAACATTGTCTGAGATATCTGCATCTGTATACATTGTCCACTGTTCTCGCTCAAGGCTAACTACAGCTTCCCAGCTTCTTATCTGAGCTAACTGTTACTTCCAGCACACACCACAGACATCCAGGCGCCCAGGCCAACAGGTTGTCAATATCCAATC
>NW_019942879.1:52349-64693 GCF_002910315.2 Salvelinus sp. IW2-2015 | reverse complement strand
ACATATGATATAGTTGCTAATCACGTTTGTTATAGTATTCAATCACATATGATATAGTTGCTAATCACGTTTGTTATAGTATTCAATCACATATGATATAGTTGCTAATCACGCTTGTTATAGTATTCAATCACATATGATATAGTTGCTAATCACGTTTGTTATAGTATTGGGTTATAGTCCATTGTGCACCACAGTCAGCAGTCTCATGATTCACCCCCTCCTGTGTCTCTCTAAGATTAGCACAGTCTCGGTCACACAGTACAGCTTCACACTACTGATACATTTGTTGCTTCTCTCCTTTTAACACACACACATTTCAGGCTGATATATTTGTTGCGTACACACACATAATTCACACAGTACAGCGCTCTCTTTAACACACACACATTTCAGGCTGATATTCATGGTTAGGCCCTGAGCACTGGTAAAAGTGAGAACAATGGAAAATGCAGGAGTCAGCAATTCAAACTTTAATGCATAAGAAGCCCTACTAGCTTATAGTTAGTTAAGCATGTCAAAAAACCGTATAAAACCCCACACTACTCAATGTAGTCTTTGATACCACCTGCTGTTAATCTTCCAGCAACACAGCAGGGGTTCATACAGTACGATCTGAATCTTATTCTAACCTCTCATTACAATGCTGTTCAAAATGATGAAAGATGACAAGAATCCTTAGATTAACTCCTTCAAGATTTTCTTAGCAATATCATCTTCGTCATTAACGTCAACTCTCCATCATTCATGTCCGCTAATGGAAATTGAGTTTTGAATTAGATACACCAAATACAGACCAAAATGTACCTTGCCCATGTGCTCATTGTTTATGAATGGTTGGCAAGTCCAACAAAACCCTCGCTAGGTTTTAAGGCAGTATGACCATACAACACATAAAGGGTGAACCAAAAAGGTTATGTCTGTAGACAGGAAATTCAATATTACAGTCCGTGGGAGAAAGTCAAACCGAAAGACTGTGCTTCATTACTGCTTACCTTGTTAGGACAACTTCTTTGCTCCCCCTCAGACAAAAGCTTTGGGCTAGTGTGGTTCTGATGAGATCTACATAGGATTTACATAGTACACTAATAGGGTGACAAACAGAGAATGTCTGAAATAACTACTCTGTCCAAAGAGCGTATAGGGGTATTTTACACACACTGTCTGTCTGTCCACATTATGGTGTGAATTCCTGCTCAGTCCTGATTGCAATTCTCATATCTCACCACTAAGAGATGCTAAAGGCTCACAGGGAAAAGGGCTACAGCAACAACATCACCTACTCTACGTTCTTCTCACCACATCCACATCTGCATATGGCCCGTAGCCTGTAATGTTAATGTAGCATTGAAATATTAACCTCACTAGGGTACGTGGGACGGTAGCGTCCCACCTGACCAACATCCAGTGAAATTGGGGGGGAGCTGGAATGAACCTGCCAAAATTCTGGAATTGTACCTTTGCTGTAGGTATTACTACAGGAGTCGTGTAATGAAACCCAAAGCCAGTACAGAGCCTGAGGTGTTGCTCTAATTGCTGCTGTCCTTGTGTTGTGTTCTGTTTTGCTGTGCTGTGCTGTGCTGTGCTGTGCTGTGTTCTGTTTTGCTGTGTTATGTTATGTTATGTTTTGCTGTGCTGTGTTGTGTTCTGTTTTGCTGTGTTATGTTATGTTATGTTTTGCTGTGCTGTGTTGTGTTATGTTTTGCTGTGTTATGTTATGTTATGTTTTGCTGTGCTGTGTTGTGTTATGTTTTGCTGTGTTATGTTATGTTATGTTTTGTTGTGCTGTGTTGTGTTATGTTTTGCTGTGCTGTGTTGTGTTCTGTTCTGTTCTGTTTTGCTGTGTTGTGTTCTGTTCTGTTTTACTCTGTTGTGTTGTGTTGTGTTATGTTTTGCTGCGCTGTGTTGTGTTCTGTTATGTTTTACTCTGTTGTGTTGTGTTGTGTTATGTTTTGCTGTGCTGTGTTGTGTTCTGTTATGTTTTACTCTGTTGTGTTGTGTTATGTTTTGCTGCGCTGTGTTGTGTTCTGTTATGTTTTACTCTGCTGTGTTGTGTTCTGTTCTGTTTTTCTCTGTTGTGTTGTGGTGTGTTGTGGTGCGGTGTGGTGTGGTATGTGTCTTTGCATCTCCATATGACCCAGGACCTGAGTGACGACCTGTATTCGTTAAACATTCATGGGACAGGTTAGTGCTTAATTGCACCGCTGGCTCATGGGTTAGTGTGAAAAAGCTTTGTTTTCTCACAAAGTCACTGAGGGGTCCAGCACCCACCCACATACTGTACCCTAAGTCCTTCAGACTCAATGTTGCAATATAGCTGGAAGCTAGCATGCATATATAGATGTAACATCCCCTGTGCAGTCATTTGCTTACATTGCTTACATAAAATGCCTTATTTCATGTTTTGTACTCATGCTTTTAAGTTTTCACACATTGGACAAACTGACTTTTCAAAGTCACCTGCCTTACACATACTGTATATTAACACAGACTCCTTGTGCACCTAATTTAAGCTAAAACATACTGTTTTGCTGCCCTAGATTGTCATAAACAGTGTAGTTGGTAAACATTCTTCTACCCAGGATGCTGCTGTGTGTAATTGGCGCCCATGGCCAGTCTGTCTGTCTGTCCACACGAGGGTGCACAGCTGACTGTGGCTGATGTACAGTAGAGATGGAGCTGACTGTCTGAATGGATCTGGCTGAGCTCCTCATCATGCCATGATGCTCAGTCACTTGGAAATCATCCTACAGGTCCCACAGGGAGGGGAGTCACCGCCTGCTGCGGCAGAGGCAGGGCTGAGTGCCAACAGGGAGGGGAGAGTCACCCGCCTTGCGGCGAGGCAGGGCTGAGTGCAACAGGGAGGGGAGAGTCACCGCCTGCTGCGGCAGAGGCAGGGCTGAGTGCAACAGGAGTGGAGAGTCACCCGCCTGCTGCGGCAGAGCAGGGCTGAGTGCAACAGGGAGGGGAGAGTCACCCGCCTGCTGCGGCAGAGGCAGGGCTGAGTGCAACAGGGAGGGAGAGTCACCCGCCTGCTGCGGCAGAGGCAGGGCTGAGTGCAACAGGGAGGAGAGTCACCCGCCTGCTGCGGCAGAGGCAGGGCTGAGTGCAACAGGGAGGGAGAGTCACCCGCTGCTGCGGCAGAGGCAGGGCGTGAGTGCAACAGGAGGGGAGAGTCACCCGCCTGCTGCGGCAGAGGCAGGGCTGAGTGCAACAGGGTAGGGAGAGTCACCCGCCTGCTGCGGCAGAGGCAGGGCTGAGTGCAACAGGGAGGGAGAGTCACCCGCTGCTGCGGCAGAGGCAGGGCTGAGTGCAACAGGAAGGTGGGGGGTGTTATTTGAGCAGAATGTCTGTCTACTTGACATTTCTCATTGTTTTTCTTATCAGGTATACATCACATTCAGTGAATGACCTCCAAAACCGACGATGTGTTGTTGATAGAATAGAGTGGCAGCTGCATGTGTTTGTATTCGCCATTAAAGAGCATTCACATATGAGAGTGATTGATGGTGCCTGTAGCGCTGCTGTTGAGGCGGTCAGTTCTATGTGGGTCGTGGGTACAGAGGTCTGATTGATGTCATAGCCCCGGCGGCATTGCCAAAGCTCCCCTCCTCTCTTCTGACTGGCTCAG
This sequence comes from Salvelinus sp. IW2-2015, assembly GCF_002910315.2. NCBI lineage: Eukaryota > Metazoa > Chordata > Actinopteri > Salmoniformes > Salmonidae > Salvelinus > Salvelinus sp. IW2-2015. The sequence continues at coordinate 61,062 of NW_019942879.1, read as the reverse complement.
GCTTGCACACCGCACTGCTATGCTTCTGCCTATAGACCTCTCACCTGCTAATAATGCATGTCATCAATACCAGAGGGGGAGAGAGAGGGAGGCAGGGAGGGAGTGAGCGAGAGAGAGAAAGAGAGAGTGGTGAAAGGGCTAGAGAGAGAGGCATGGAGGGAGAGAGAGAATCATGTAAACTGCACATTAGCAGGCCTACTAAATGAGAGCACCATTGTCTTATAACTCAATCAGACCAGCAGCGCCAGTGTCCTCTTACTAACTCGATCATTCTCTTTGTGATGTTACCCTGAATTCCTCTCTCACTTTGAATTAGTCTCAGCTAATTTAGCTTGTATTAGATACAACCTTCAACAACTGTAATGTACTAGCCTCATTTCAAGCTTCTAATACACTTTTTTTCATAGGTTCTGCACATCAACTAGTAAAGTAGCATGACACATGACACAACTTTGGCCTTGAAGCGTGTAGAGCACATCTCTAGCTGAACACTAACATTCCTACTGTCCAATAGGACTGGTATGAAAGTGAATTGTTATTGACATTGTCATTATTGAATTGGTGTAACACAGTAAAAACACAGATATATACATAAATCATTGCAATGATCAATGTAGCCACCTCTAGCTACAGCCTTTATCAATACGTGGCACTATACTTCACATAGGCAGTTATAGGAAGCAGTGATATTCTATTACACCGTACTCCATGGGTTTGACAGTTCCCACTAGCAGGTATCCTTTACTGAGTCAACAACTTCACAGACATTAATGATTTTTCTAAAGCAAATTAAGTTGCCAAATTTCTCTTGCTTCTGACACACTGAAGTAGAGACAATGATGCTAATCAGTCATTGTTACAGTAAGTTAGTCTGGCACATTTTGAATCATCCGTTTCCCTAGTTGTGCTCTCACGTTCTCTCATATTTGAATTGTGTTTCTGGTGCACTATAGACCAAAGCCCTTTAAAAGACGTGGAAAAAACTGTACTGGAATCTAAGGTTATGTATGCAAGTCAGAAATCAAAGTATTCAAATAGAAACACTACAGAGGTCTTTCTCTACAGGAAGAACAGGTAAGTGACAAGGACTTAACTTAAAAAAAATAATATCATAACAACATTTTCCTCATAGTCGTAGTCAAGCGAGGCTGACAGCCAACCAGTTCTCATGTCGAAAGCTTGGGACTATTTGGGTTCTATCTGCATTTTTGTCAAACTTTAGTTATTGACATAGCTTTCTACCCTATACCAATGTTCTCTACCCATTTAGTACTCTAAATAAATCTAAATCAAAATCAAATGTTATTTGTCACATGCGCTGAATACAATAGGTGTAGAGCTTACAGTGAAATGCTTACTTACAAGCCCTTACCAACAATGCAGTTTTTAAAAAATACCTACAAAAAATAAGAATAAGAAATAAAAGTAACAAATAATTAAAGAGCAGCAGTAAAATAACAATAGCGAGGCTATGTACAGGGGGTACCCGTGCAGAGTCAATGTAGGTAGAGTTTAAAAGTGACTATGCATAGATAATAACAGGAGAGTAGCAGCAGCGTAAAGGGGGGGGGGGGGGGAGGGGGTGGGGTGCATTGCAAATAGTCTGGGTAGCGTTTTGATTTGACATTCAGGAGTCTTATGGCTTGGGGGTAGAAGCTGTTTAGAAGTCTTTTGGACCTAGACTTGGCGCTCCGGTACAGCTTGCCGTGCGATAGCAGAGAGAACAGTCTATGACTAGGGTGACTGGAGTCTTTGACCATTTTTAGGGCCTTCCTCTGACACAGCCTGGTATAGAGGTCCTGGATGGCAATGGAAAGTGTTGCGGTTCCGGCGGCGTCCGGTGAGCTCTCACTGGCCCTTGAAAATCCGGGGGAGAGGGTGTAAATCTCGCGCCGGGCCGTACCCATATCCGCAGCATGTCTCCAAGCTGAACAGCCTCTGGCATGTTAGAACAATCTAGGTAAGGGAAGTCGGCAAGTCAGATCTGTAACTTAGGGATAAGGATTGCCTTGACCAATCAGCCCAGGACGATAGTAAAATTGGCAATAAGTTATACTTCAAGAAAGGGAACAAATATATAACCGTAAAAAAGGTCTGCAGGTCCGAGGGCCATCAAACAAGTGCAGGTCGGAGGGCCATCAATTGAAACTGACCAATGAAGCGCGGGTAAACGGCGGGAGTATCTATGACTCTCTGAAGACTGGGTAGGCTTCTCCCTTCTCTCTGTGTGTGGCTCTGGGCCGGGAGGGTGGCTTCGGCTCTCACCCAAGCTTAGTTCCCCGCTTCTCCACGTCGCCTGGGTTGCGCCCGATCGGCTCCATCCCCCCTTTCCCCGTTAGGCACGGCCGCATGGTGCACCTGTGGGCAGGTGTGTCGGCCGCGTACGAAGGGGATCGGGGGTTGCCGGTTTATCCGGGTATTCCCACCTAGGTCTCCAATATCAAGCGCTTGGGTCTCGCCCAAGACCCGTGCGTGGCTCCGGGTACCTTGTCAACCGCTCTGCACCCTGGCGCAGGCGGGGGTTCAATGTCTACCCCAATTCATGTTGTTAAGTATAAAAGAATACAATAAAAAAAACTGCTGACACCATTCAAACCAATGAGGGTTTCGGAATTTAAAGCCAATTACCTAAGAATCATCTTTTTGCAGATAGAACCTTCTAGTCCCAAGCTCTCAATGTGCTCATTTGATGGGACATCCATTCACAAACATCTAATACTGCACATTGGATATGATAAACCAAAATTCTATATGGCATCACTACAGAACATCTCTGTGTGATGGCCCTATCTCCACCTCTCCCTCTCTCCTCGCTCCCTCCCTCCTCGCTCCCTCTCTCCCACACACAGCCTCACTCAGCGGGGTAAGCCACTCTCTGTCCGTCTCCTCCTGGGTCTAGTCTGTTATGACAGTAAGTGTCCACCTCTGTCTCCGGAGCATGTAGTGGCCTGCCACTCTTCCCAGGCACAGTGACCGTAGACTGGGGATGCTCTTTCACCGTGACATGGGACTCAACCACTGAATTATGAGACATGGCTACAGCCTCCCACCCACACAACCACCTGTAGGATGATGCTGTTACAGTGTGGATGCTTTTTCTCCCTCCCTTGCTTTTTTCATCAAAGCATTGCTACCCCCTCTCTCTCTCTCTCTTCTTCTCCTCTCTCTCTCTCTTCTTCTCTTCTCTCTCTCTCTCTCTCTCTCTCTCTCTCTCTCTTCTCTCGGCTGAATGAAAAATTAAATTATCTAAAAGGCTTTGCTATGACAGTCTCTTTACTCTGGCTCTCTGATGGTTGTCAGGGAGAATTGAGACAATGCACCAAGTCCAAATTCTGAAACTCGGTAACAGGGAAACAATTGAAGTAAAACATTTGGGGGTCACACATAGGGCTTTGGCGATATGAAAACAGTTGGTGCTATTCTGTGTACAGACATATCACTGTTTGCTATTTATGGCTGCATGTGTCTTAGCACAAGCTTCAAACTTCTAAGTTTTACTTGTCGCACTACGATAAACACACATGCACACAGACACCCAACACAAAAACACATTCTACACAGACAGCTCCATCTGAGTCTCCACAGGGGTCTATTGTTCTCAATCGCCCGCTGTAGCACACTCGTCACAGAGAGCTGGGCTGCATGATCTAACATACTGCTACACTGATGGGATGGCTAAACAGGGGCTGTTAACAAGGCTTGTGTACTGAGACTTAGATGTCAGGGGTGGTGTCTGTCTGCAACTCAGAGCTTCTCTAGCTGCTGACCTGCTTTGAGGGTGCAGGAGAGTTCTCCTAGAGAGAGATATGGAGAGTTTCGGTAACAGGTTTGTGGTCTTGAGAAATCCCCCTCATACAAAGAACTGAGTCACTGAAAATCAAACATGAATAATAAACTCGATGATATCAATGTATCATGTTACCCCACACATTCACAAACACATAAAATCATCACAAACCACATGCTGGTAGCCAAGAGGGTGAGGGTGCTGGTGCTGAGTGGAGTGCCTCTAAATAGCTTGCCCAGAATAGAGGCTGGCAACATGAGATGGGCACAGGCTCATTTTCCTGGAGATAGTGCTGACACACCAAGTCATCTAATGCACAGAACCTGCTGAGCTACAGTACCAGCGAGGGAGAGAGGAGACTCATAATCAACCACCACCCTGACCCAGGCCTAAGCCCTCGCTGACTCCAACTTATCCACTAACACTTTGGTCACATGCCGTGTTTTTTGTAAATTGCAATTTTAGTCAATACAGCACACAGGAGCAAGAGATTAATGATCTTCCCGTTTCTCTTGCTTTCTCCATCTCTAAATCTCACTAAATCTCTTCCACGCAGGGCACCAAATATAATGTAACATCTGTCAAAATGTCAAGACTCACCATCTGGAATAATAACTTTTCCCTGATGTTTCTCTATCAGTGGCTGACAGTGGTATTATGCATAAAATGATTGTCCTTGAGTTTCTAAAGACCAGAAGCAGACAGTGGCCTGCTATGTGCTACTCCGTCCAGTGAGGGGAGCTATATAGACAAGCAGTGGCATAGTCAACCCCTTAAGGTCCAGGGCTGCCCCTCCCCCGCTAATCACACTGCTTGTGATTTGGTAAGGCCCCTCTTTGAAATCAAATCCAATTTTATTTGTCACATGCGCCGAATACAACAGGTGTAGACCTCACTGTGAAATGCTGACTTACAAGCCCCTAACCAACAATGCAGTGAATTTAAGAAAAATATATAAGAATAAGAAAAAAAAGTAACAAATAATTAAAGAGTTTCAGTAAAATAACAATAGCGAGGCTATATACAGGGGGTACCGGTACAGAGTCAATGTGCTGGAGCACCGGTTAGTCGAGGTTATTGAGATATTATGTACATGTAGGTAGGGCTATTAAAGTGACTATGCATAGATAGATAATAATAAGAGAGTAACAGCAGTGTAAAAGGGGGGGCAATGCAAATAGTCTGGGTAGCCATTTGATTAGATGTTTAGGAGTCTTATGGCTTGGGGATACAACTGTTGAGAAGCCTCTTGGACCTAGACTTGGCGCTTCGGTACCGATTGCCATGCGGTAACAGAGAGAACAGTCTATGACTAGGGTGGCTGGAGTCTTTGACAATTTTTAGGACCTTCCTTCGCCTGTTATAGAGGTCTCCTGAGGGGGAATAGGTTTTGTCATGCCCTCTTCACGAATGTCTTGGTGTGCTTGGACCATGTTAGTTTGTTGGTGATGTGGACACCAAGGAACTTAAAGCTCTCAACCTGCTCCACTACAGCCCCGTCGATGAGAATGGGGGTGTGCTTGGTCCTCTTTTTCCTGTAGTCCACAATCATCTCCTTTGCCTTGATCACGTTGAGGGAGAGGTTGTTGTCCTGGCACCACACGGCCAGGTCTCTGACCTCCTCCCTATAGGCTGTCTCGTTGTTGTCGGTGATCGGGCCTACCACTGTTGCGTCATCGGCAAATTTAATGATGGTGTTGGAGTCGTGCCTGGCCGTGCAGTCATGAGTGAAAAGGGAGTACAGGAGGGGACTGAGCACCACCCCTGAGGTGCCCCCGTGTTGAGGATCAGCGTGGCCGATGTGTTGTTACCTACCCTTACCACCTGGAGGTGGCNTCTCCTTTGCCTTGATCACGTTGAGGGAGAGGTTGTTGTCCTGGCACCACACGGCCAGGTCTCTGACCTCCTCCCTATAGGCTGTCTCGTTGTTGTCGGTGATCGGGCCTACCACTGTTGCGTCATCGGCAAATTTAATGATGGTGTTGGAGTCGTGCCTGGCCGTGCAGTCATGAGTGAAAAGGGAGTACAGGAGGGGACTGAGCACCACCCCTGAGGTGCCCCCGTGTTGAGGATCAGCGTGGCCGATGTGTTGTTACCTACCCTTACCACCTGGAGGTGGCCCGCTAGGAAGTCCAGGATCCAGTTGCAGAGGGAGGTGTTTAGTCCCAGGGTCCTTAGCTTAGTGATGCGCTTTGAAGGCACTATGGTGTTGAACGCTGAGCTGTAGTCAATGAATAGCATTCTCACATAGGTATTCCATTTGTCCAGGTGGGAAAGGGCAGTGTGGAGTGCAATAGAGATTGCATCATCTGTGGATCTGTTAGGGCAGTAAATTGGATCGGGTCTAGGGTTTCTGGGACAATGGTGTTGATGTGAGCTATGACAAGCCTTTCAAAGCACTTCATGGCTACAGACGTGAGTGGTACAGTTCAGTAGTCATTTAGGCAGGTTACCTTAGTGTGCTTGGGCACACTCACTATGGTGGTCTGCTTGAAACATGTTGGTATTACAGACTCAGACAGGGAGAGGTTGAAAATGTCAGTGAGGGCACTTGCCAGTTGGTCAGCGCATGCTCGGAGTACGCATCCTGGTAATCCGTCTGGCCCTGCGGCCTTGTGAATGTTGACCTGTTTAAAGGTCTTACTCACATTGGCTGTGGAGAGCGTAATCACACAGTCGTCCGGAACAGCTGATGCTCTCATACATGTTTCAGTGTTACTTGCCTCGATGCGAGCATAGAAGTAATTTTGCTCGTCTGGTAGGCTCGTGTCACTGGGCAGCTCTCGGCTGTGCTTCCCTTTGTAGTCTGTAATAGTTTGCAAGCCCTGCCACATCCGACGAGCATCGGAGCCGGTGTAGTACGATTCAATTTTAGTCTTGTATTGACACTTTGCCTGTTTGATGGTTCGTTGCAGGGCATTACGGGATTTCTTATAAGCTTAAGGGTTAGAGTCCCGCTCCTTGAAAGCGACAGCTCTACCCTTTAGCGCAGTGCGGATGTTGCCTGTAATCCATGGCTTCTGGTTGGGGTATGTACGTACAGTCACTGTGGGGACGACGTCATCAATGCACTTATTGATGAAGCCAGTGATGTGATGTGGCGTACTCCTCAATGCCATCGGAAGAATCCCTGAACATATTTCAGTCCTGTAGCTTAGCATCTGCTTCATCTGACCACTTTTTTATTGACCGAGTCATTGGTGCTTCCTGCTTTCATTTTTGCTTGTAAGCAGGAATCAGGAGGATATAATTATGGTCAGATTTGCCAAATGGAGGACGACGGAGAGCTTTGTTCACGTGTCTGTGTGTGGAGTAAAGGTGGTCTAGAGTTTTTTCCCTCTGGTTGCACATTTAACATGCTGGTGGAAATGAGGTAAAACGGATTTAAGTTTCCCTGCATTAAAGTCCCTGGCAACTAGGAGCGCCGCTTCTGGATGAGCGTTTTCCTGTTAGCTTATGGCGGTATACAGCTCATTGAGTGCGGTTTTAGTGCCAGCATCGATCTGTTGTGGTATGTAGACAGCTACGAAAAATACAGATGAAAACTCGAGACTTCCTTAGATATCAAATATAAATAGATCGCCACCCTTTGTCTTACCGGAGACTGCTGTTCTATCCTGCCGATACAGTGTAAAACCCGCCAGCTGTAGGTTGTTCATGTCGTCGTTCAGCCACAACTCGGTGAAACATAAGATATCCTGTTTTTAATGTCCCGTTGGTAGCTTAATCAAATCAAATCAAATTTATTTATATAGCCCTTCTTACATCAGCTGATATCTACGAAAAACAGCCTGGCCCTGCTGCTATTCCAGTTTCAACTGTTCTGCCTGCGGTTATGGAACCCCTACCTGTCCCAGACCTGCTGTTTTCAATTCTTAATGATCGGCTATGAAAAGCCAACTGACATTTATTCCTGATTATTATTTGACCATGCTTGTCATTTATGAACATTTTGAAAATCTTGGCTCTCTCTAATTCTCTCCTTCTCTCTCTCTTTCTCTCTCTCGGAGGACCTGAGCCCTGGGACCGTGCGTCGGGGCGGCCGGGCGTGATGGCTCCTTGCTGTCCCCAGTCCACCTGGCCTTGCTGCTATTCCAGTTTCAGCTGTTCTGCCTGTGGTTATGGAACCGCCACCTAAGAGGACTGGCCACCCCTCATAGCCTGGTTCCTCTCTAGGTTTCTTCCTAGGTTTTGGCCTTTCTAGGGAGTTTTTCCTAGCCACCGTGCTTCTACACCTGCATTGCTTGCTGTTTGGGGTTTTAGGCTGGGTTTCTGTACAGCACTTTGAGATATCAAATCAAATCACATCAAGTTTATTTTATATAGCCCTTCGTACATCAGCTAATATCTCGAAGTGCTGTACAGACACCCAGCCTAAAACCCCAAACAGAAAGCAATGCAGGTGTAGAAGCACGGTGGCTAGGAAAAACTCCCTAGAAAGGCCAAAACCTAGGAAGAAACCTAGAGAGGAACCAGGCTATGAGGGGTGGCCAGTCTCTCTCTGGCTGTGCTGGGTGAGATTATAACAGAACTATGCCAAGATGTTCAAAATGTTCATAAGTGACAAGCATGGTCAAATAATAATCATGAATAATTTTCAGTTGGCTTTTCATAGCCGATCATCAAGAGTTGAAAATAGCAGGTCCGGGACAGGTGGCGGTTCCATAACCACAGGCAGAACAGCTGAAACTGGAATAGCAGCAAGGCCAGGTGGACTGGGGACAGCAAGGACCATCACGCCCGGCCCCGGCGCACGGTAGCTCAGGTCCTCCGAGAGAGAGAAGAGAGAGAGAAGGAGAGAATTAGAGAGAGCCAAGATTTTCAAAATGTTCATAAATGACAAGCATGGTCAAATAATAATCAGGAATAAATGTCAGTTGGCTTTTCATAGCCGATCATTAAGAATTGAAAACAGCAGGTCTGGCA
>NW_019942879.1:19497-48259 GCF_002910315.2 Salvelinus sp. IW2-2015 | reverse complement strand
TACCCTTCGTACATCAGCTAATATCTCGAAGTGCTGTACAGACACCCAGCCTAAAACCCCAAACAGAAAGCAATGCAGGTGTAGAAGCACGGTGGCTAGGAAAAACTCCCTAGAAAGGCCAAAACCTAGGAAGAAACCTAGAGAGGAACCAGGCTATGAGGGTGGCCAGTCCTCTTCTGCTGTGCTGGGGGAGATTATAACAGAACTATGCCAAGATGTTCAAAATGTTCATAAGTGACAAGCATGGTCAAATAATAATCATGAATAATTTTCAGTTGCTTTCATAGCCGATCATCAAGAGTTGAAAATAAGGCAGGTACCGCGGACACGGTCGCTTATAACAGAACATGGCCAAGATGTTCAAATGTTCATAAATGACCAGCATGGTCAAATAATAATAATCACAGTAGTTGTCGAGGGTGCAATAAGTCAGCACCTCAGGAGTAAATGTCAGTTGGCTTTTCATAACCGATCATTAAGAGTATCTCTACCACTCCTGCTGTTTCTAGAGAGTTGGAAACAGCAGGTCTGGGACAGGTAGCACGTCCGGTGAACAGGTCAGGGTTCTATAGCCGCAGGCAGAACAGTTGAAACTGGAGCAGCTGGTCCTAGGGCTCAGGTCCTCCGAGATAGAGAAAGAAAGAGAGAAAGAGAGAATTAGAGAGAGCATACTTAAATTCACACAGGACACCGGATAAGACAGGAGAAGTACTCCAGATATAACAGACTGACCCTAGCCCCCCGACACAAACTACTGCAGCATAAATACTGGAGGCTGAGACAGGAGGGGTCAGGAGACACTGTGGCCCCATCTGATGATACCCCCGGACAGGGACAAACAGGCAGGATATAACCCCACCCACTTTGCCAAAGCACAGCCTCCACACCACTAGAGGGATATCTTCAACCACCAACATACCATCCTGACACAAGGCAGAGTATAGCCCACAAAGATCTCCGCCACGGCACAACCCAAGGGGGGGGCGCCAACCCAGACAGGAAGATCACGTCAGTGACTCAACCCACTCAAGTGACGCACCCCTCCTAGGGATGGCATGGAAGAGCACCAGTAAGCCAGTTACTCAGCCCCTGTAATAGAGTTAGAGGCAGAGAATCCCAGTGGAGAGAGGGGAACCGGCCAGGCAGAGACAGCAAGGGCGGTTCGTTGCTCCAGTGCCTTTCCGTTCACCTTCACACTCCTGGGCCAGACTACACTCAATCACATGACCTACTGAAGAGATGAGTCTTCAGTAAAGACTTAAAGGTTGAGATTGAGTCTGCGTCTCTCACATGGGTAGGCAGACCATTCCATTAAAATGGAGCTCTATAGGAGAAAGCCCTGCCTCTAGCTGTTTGCTTAGAAATTCTAGGGACAATTAGGAGGCCTGCGTCTTGTGACCGTAGTGTACGTGTAGGTATGTACGGCAGGACCAAATCGGAAAGATTGGTAGGAGCAAGCCGTGTAATGCTTTGTAGGTTAGCAGTAAAACCTTGAAATCAGCCCTTGCCTGTCAGGTTTTGGCCAAGACTGTTCGGGTTTTGGTCACTAGATCAATTTTATTTTTTTATTTTTATATAGCCCTTCGTACATCAGCTAATATCTCGAAGTGCTGTACAGACACCCAGCCTAAAACCCCAAACAGCTAGTAATGCAGGTGTAGAAGCACGTGATAGAAAACTCCTAGAAAGGCCAAAACCTAGGAAGAAACCTAGAGAGGAACAGGCTATGAGGGTGGCCAGTCCTCTTCTGGCTGTGCCGGGTGGAGATATTAACAGAACTATGCCAAGATGTTCAAAATGTTCATAAGTGACAAGCATGGTCAAATAATAATCTGAATATTTTCAGTTGGCTTTTCATAGCATCATCAGAGTTGAAAACAACAGGTCTGGGACAGGTGGCGTTCCATACGGCAGGCAAACAGCTGAAACTGGAATAGCAGCAAGGCAGCGGACTGGGGACACAAGGAGTCACACGGGCGGCAGTCCCGCGCATGGTCTAGGGCCCAGGTCTCGAGAGAAAGAAAGAGAGAAGGAGAAAATTAGAGAGAGCCAAGATTTTCAAAATTGTCATAAATGACAAGCATGGTCAAATAATAATCAGGATAAATCTCAGTTGGCTTTTCATAGCCGATCATTAAGAGTTGAAAACAGCAGGTCTGGGACAGGAGGGGTTCGTAACCACAGGCAGAAAGTTGAAACTGGAATAGCAGCAGGGCCAGGCGGACTGGGGACGCAAGGTGTCATCATGCCCGGTAGTCCTGACGTAGTGGTCCTAGGGCTCAGGTTCTCAGAGAGAAGAGAGAACGAGAGAATTAGAGAGAGCAACTTAAATTCACACAGGACACTGGATAAGACAGGAGAAGTACTCAGGTAACAACTGCCCAGCCCGACACAAGCTACTGCAGCATAAATACTGGAGGCTGAGACAGGAGCGGTCAGGAGACACTGTGGCCCATCCGAAAAACCCCGACAAGGCCAAATAGGAAGGATATAACCCACCCACTTTGCCAAAGCACAGCCCCCGCACCACTAGAGGGAAATCCTCAACCACCACTACAATCCTGAGACAAGGCGAGTATAGCCACAAAGGTCTCCACCACAGCACAAACCAAGGGGGGCGCCAACCAGACAGGAAGATACACGTCAGTAATTCAACCACTCAAGTGACGCACCCTCCTAGGGACGGCATGAAAGAGCACCAGCAAGCCAGTGACTCAGCCCTGTAACAGGGTTAGAGGCAGAGAATCCAGTGGAGAGAGGGGAACCGGCCTGGCAGAGACAGCAAGGGCGGTTCGTTGCTCCAGGCCTTTCCGTTCACCTTCACACTCTGGGCCAGGCTACACTCAATCATATGACTCTGAAGAGATAAGTCTTCAGTAAAGACTTAAAGGTTGAGACCGGTCTGCGTTCTCTCACATGGTAGGCAGACTGTTCATAAAAATGGAGATCTATAGGAGAAAGCCCTGCCTCCCGCTGTTTGCTTAGAAATTTAGGGACAATTAGGAGGCCTGCGTCTTGTGACCGTAGCGTACGTATTTGGTATGTACGGCAGGACAACTGGGAAAGATAGGTAGGAGCAAGCCCATGTAACGCTTTAAAGGTTAACAGTAAGAACCGTTGAAATACGAGCCCGTGCTTAACAGGAAGCCAGGTAGGGAAGCTAGCACTGGATAATATGATCAAATTTTCTTGGGGGTTCCTAGTCAGGAATTCTAGCAGCCGTATGTTTAGGCACTATAGAACTTTGAAGTTTATTAAGTGCTTTCCGGGTAGCCGGAAAGTAAAGAGCATTGCAGTAGTCTACCTAGAAGTAAACAGTGCATGGATTAATATTTTCTGCATTCATTTTTGGGACAGTAAATGTTGCATTTTTGCAAATGTACGTAGATGGAAAAGCTGTCCTTGAAAACAGTCTTGATATGTTCGTTCAGAAAAGAGAGATCAGGGTCAGAGTAGACGGCCGAGTGTCCTTCAAGCTTTTATTTGGAACGACTTTAAACCATCAAGATGAATTGTCAGATTTTAACGAAGAACTCTTGTTGATTCTTGGGCCTAGAAACAAGCATCTTCTGTTTTGTCGAGTTAAAAGAGAAAGTTGCACATCCACTTCCTTATGTCTGAAACACAGGCTTCTAGCGAGGGCAATTTTGGGGCTTCACCATGTTTCATTGAAATGTACAGCTGTGTGTCATCCGCATAGCAGTGAAAGTTAACATTATGTTTTCGAATAACATCCCCAAGAGGTAAAATATATAGTGAAAACAATAGTGGTCCTAAAACGGAACCTTGAGGAACACCGAAATGTACAGTTGATTTGTCAGAGGACAGACCATACACAGAGACAAACTGATATCTTTCCGACAGATAAGATCTAAACCAGGCCAGAACTTGTCTGTGTAGACCAATTTGGGTTTCCAATCTCTCCAAAAGAATGTGGTGATYGATGGTATCAAAAGCAGCACTAAGGTCTAGGAGCACGAGGACAGATGCAGAGCCTCGGTCTGACGCCTTTAAAAGGTAATTTACCACCTTCACAAGTGCAGTCTCAGTGCTATGATGGGGTCTAAAACCAGACTGAAGCATTTCGTATACATTGTTTGTCTTCGGGAAGGCAGTGAGTTGCTGCGCAACAGCTTTTTCAATTTTTTTTGATAGGAATGGAATATTCGATATAGGCCAATAGTTTTTTTATATTTTCTGGGTCAAGTTTTGGCTTTTTCAAGAAAGGCTTTATTACTGCCACTTTTAGTGAGTTTGGTACACATCCGGTGGATAGAGAGCCGTTTATTATGTTCAACATAGGAGGGCCAAGCACAGGAAGCAGCTCTTTCAGTAGTTTAGTTGGAATAGGGTCCAGTATGCAGCTTGAAGGTTTAGAGGCCATGATTATTTTCATCATTGTGTCAAGAGATATAGTACTAAAACACTTGAGTGTCTCTCTTGATCCTAGGTCCTGGCAGAGTTGTGCAGCCTCAGGACAACTGAGCTTTGGAGGAATACGCAGATTTAAAGAGGAGTCCGTAATTTGCTTTCTAATGATCATGATCTTTTCCTCAAAGAAGTTCATGAATTTATTACTGCTGAAGTGAAAGCCATCCTCTCTTGCGGAATGCTGCTTTTTAGTTAGCTTTGCGACAGTATCAAAAAGACATTTCGGATTGTTCTTATTTTCCTCGTTTAAGTTGGAAAAATAGGATGATCGAGCAGCAGTGAGGGCTCTTCGATACTGCACAGTACTGTCTTTCCAAGCTAGTCGGAAGACTTCCAGTTTGGTGTGGCGCCATTTCCGTTCCAATTTTCTGGAAGCTTGCTTCAGAGCTCGGGTATTTTCTGTATACCAGGGAGCTAGTTTCTTATGACAAATGACAATTCTTTTTAGTTTCAGTTTTTAGGAGTTTTAGTTTTTAGGGGTGCAACTGCATCTAGGGTATTGCGCAAGGTTAAATTGAGTTCCTCAGTTAGGCGGTTAACCGATTAGCCTACCAGAAGCTTCTAAAGCCATGACATGATTTTCTGGAATTTTCCAAGCTGTTTAAAGTCACAGTCAACTTAGTGTATGTAAACTTCTGACTCACTGGAATTGTGATACAGTGAATTATAAGTGAAATAATCTGTCTGTAAACAATTGTTGGAAAAATTACTTGTGTCATGCACAAAGTAGATGTCCTAACCGACTTGCCAAAACTATAGTTTGTTAACAAGAAATTAGTGGAGTAGTTGAAAAACGAGTTTTAATGACTCCAACCTAAGTGTATGTAAACTTCCGATTTCAACTGTATATATAGGGAAGGTAATCAGGGAAGTGATGGAGTCCAGGTGAGTCTGATGACGCGCAGGTGCGCGTAACGATGGTGACAGATGTGCTCCATAACGAGCAGCCTGGTGACCTAGAGGCCGGAGAGGGAGCACAGTGACAGTACCCCCTCCTCGGCGCGTGGCTCCAGCCGCAGGACGCCAACCAAAATGACGATCCCAGGGATCAGGAGCGGACCAGTCACCTCTGCTGATGCGCAGGCACCTGTCAGTCTGGCTGAGACACGGGAGCATGGCGACCTAGAGTGCCAGAGAGAGCATACGTGATGGTACCCCCTCCCCGGCTCGTTTGGCTCCAGCCGCAGGACGCCAACCACTGACGAGCTGGTGGAAGCAGTGGAGCCTGGCGATCCGGTGAAGGCATGAAAGCCCGACGAGCTGGCTGTAGCAGGGGAGTCTGGCGATCTGGCTGAGGCATGAGAGCCTGTAGCGGCTCTTGGAGGTAATCAGGGAAATGATGGAGTCCAGGTGAGTCTGATGACGCGCAGGTGTGCGTAAAGATGGTGACAGGTGTGCGCCATAATGAGCAGCCTGGTGACCTAGAGGCTGGAAAGGGAGCACACGTGACATGAACTAAATAACACAGTTGGTTAGGAGCACATAAAACGTCAGCCATCCTCTCCGRCACCATTCTACTATTTTAGCTTTTTAGGTTTATTAAAACCCAGCAGTTCCCCTTCCACCGACCAGGGGAGTTCTATGGAGAGCCCGCTCACAAATCAATACAAACATCGTATGTGTGTGGAAAAAGACATGAGAGGAAAAGGCCCAGCTCACTGAACTTTTTTATGGCAGAACAATGTGTTTAATTTGAAATGCACTGCACCCTGCATAGCTAATGAGCATTCAAGCCAAACATAAATGACTTGAAAAAATGGACCRAGTTGAAGTTAAGCTCAMACCTCATATCTTTAAAAATGGCACAAATGCAGSAAAATAGAAAAGGCCCAGCATAAATCCWTAAGGAGCAGACATTTGATACAGACATTTGARCAGACATTTGATMATGTAGCTCCTCAAACAATTATTGCARAAGACTTTGTCAAAATYCCCCTGTTGTGGAGAGGCTAGCCCCACTACCCAGCATCCTCTGCTCTCACACAGCTGCACAGGAGGAGCCCTTGCAGGAACCAATTAAGAGACCGGGTCCTCTACCGTCTCAGAGCGCACTGAGCATTCACAGCTCATCTAAAACACCTGATGAGAGAGAGAGAGAGAGAGAGAGAGAGAGAGAGAGAGAGAGAGAGAGAGAGAGAGAGAGAGAGAGAAGAGAAAGGAGAGAGAGAGAGAGAGAGAGAGAGAGAGAGAGAGAGAGAGAGAGAGAGAGAGAGGAGAAGAGAGAGAGAGAGAGAGAGAGAGAGAGAGAGAGAGAGAGAGAGAGAGAGAGAGAGAGAGAGAGAGAGAGAGAGAGAGAGAATTGTCCAGACAACAGAAAGACAAAGAAAACAGTTATGAGCTGAACATAACAGTATGCCAGTGGAAGGGAGTAGAGTAGCATGGGACCCAACTATGGTGTGTGACTACTATGATTTCCCATTGTAGCCAATTAATTTGCAGTAAATCCGTTACGGATTTGTTGGTGACTCCATTAACAGTAGCAGGGGTGGCAGGTAGCCTAGTGGTTAGAGCGTTGCAAGATCAAATCCCCAAGCTGACAAGGTAAAAATCTGTCGTTCTGCCCCTGAACAAGGCAGTTAACCCACTGTTCCTAGACCATCATTGAAAATAAGAATTTGTTTTGCCTAGTTAAATAAAGGTTTAAAAAATAATCAATTGAATCACTTAATAATTCATAAACAAAATTGACATCAGTAAAATTATTAGAACTAATTGGTAGGTCTACCATTACTTGTTACTTCTGTGAACTTTCATTATCCTTCCTCCTCATGAGGGAGAGAAATTTGAAAATATCTTAAAGATATGTTTGTTTTTGGTAACAGAATTACAAGGCACAAGGCAATATTTCTTRAACTTACAGAAGGTAAAGAGTTTCTCCAAAACTAAATATAATCATTAATATTAGTTGGCAGGGGTCTTCACGTCAACATTATTGTATTTTGACGTATCTCTGATACGTTTTAAGACTTTTTCTGGTAGATGTCTAAGACCTCTTTTCCATCTGTTTATCCAGAAATCAGTCTTTACTTACGCCAAAAAGTAATTGATGGAAAATGTAGACTGTTAGATTTCATTTGACACCCAATTTGACATGTTCCTATGAACTGGGTCCTTTTACATGGAAATGCTCCTGTGTAAAGTTACAGAATGAATGTAATCAGTTTTAACTGGCAGCTGTTCCCAGAGCAGGCTCTTGGATGCTAAGACAGAAAGATGGGATGTGTTATTCCTCCCTGATGGAGGGATTATGCTGATGGTAGGGGGTTTACCTCTCTCTCTCTCTCTCTCTCTCTCTCTCTCTCTCTCTCTCTCTCTCTCTCTCTCTCTCTCTCTCTCTCTCTCTCTCTCTCTCTCTCTCTCTCTCTCTCTCTCTCTCGTCTGCCAGCTCTTACTGTCACCTACCAATGAGCCCCCTCTCTTTCCATTTACTGTAGCCAGCATCCTAACCCACTGAGCATCAACCGACACCGGACGTCCATGGACGTTGAAAAGTAGCCGGACTGGACCAAATCTGAAGCTATTATAGACAAGTTTGGATAGGACAGTACAGTTAGTGCTGAGCGATGAACCAAAATTGTGTTTATTTTTAATATTTTTAAATAACTAATTGACCGACGTCAGTTTAATTATTTGAATTCCATTTCATATTTTTTTTCTGTGAACTCAATGCTCAGTTTCTGTAGAGATAAATCAGATCAAACCCTGTGCGATGTAGTAGGTAGTTGTAGTTTACAACAGGCCAATATTCTACATAGATTAGTGCAAAAAAAAAAGATAATTAACTACAATTACCATAATCCATTGGGCGCCTGCTTACTTGTCCGGTCTATGCGGAGCAGACATGGAGACCTCTATGACAGAGACAGTGAGAAGGCAGAACGGTCAAGAGGGATAGAAAGCAATTGCTTTGCAAGGTATCTCTACCTGAAAATACATGATCTAAGTGATTGATAGTTGGTATTCTGCAGTCATAAAAGTATGCCTTATTTACTTTGAAGAACTACTAAAATAGTGATGAGATGATGACTTGGAATGAAATAATAAAGTTATAAAATAAAACCAATATTTTATTATGTGAATAAATTATGGTTAATAAGTGATTAGCAGTAATGGGCAGTCACTACCATCATGGGACTTTTAGTAATTGTATCCATACTTATGTATTTCTGTGTAGTACAGATCAGGGACCCATGATGTAATTCCGTTACAAACGGAATCCACTTCACTTACTGTAGTTCAATAACAAAAGAGATGTTTTCAAAGTCAAAGTGCCATGTCATAGCTGACACCCCATTCTTTCTGCAGACATCTTTCAATCTTAATTCAGAGCAGTTATTTAAGAGTTTTTTTGGAAAACTTGGTTGTATAAAAAAATGAGATTTTACCATAATTTCATTACCAAAGTTTGCGTGGAATTGTTACTGAATTTCATTACTGTGGAATTGCCCAGAGAGAGGGAAGTAATTATTTTTGTTTCCTGTTAGTTCCAGACAATCTATGACTTGGGTGGCTGGAGTCTTTGACAATTTATAGGACATTCCTCTGAGACGTACTGGTATAGAGATCCTGGATGGCACGGAGCTCAGCCCCAGTTCTGTACTGGGCCATACGCACTACCCTTTGGAGCGCCTTGCGGTCAGATGTCAAGCAGTTGCCATACCAAGCAGTGATGCAGCCAGTCAAGATGCTCTCAATCGCGCAGCTGTATAACTTTTTGAGGTTCTGAGGGCCATGCCAAATATTTTAATCTTCATGAGGGAGAAGAGTCATTGTTGTGCCCTCTTCTCGACTGTGTTGGTGTGTTTGGACCAAGATCCTTAGTTATGTGGACACCGAGGAACTTGAAGCTCTCGACCTGCTCCAATACAGCCCTGTTGATGTGAATGGGGGCATGCTCAGCCCTTCGTTTCCTGTAGTCCATGATTAGAGAGAGAGAGAGAGCTTCAAGTTCCTTGGTGATTAGCTCCTTTGTCTTGCTGACATTGAGGGAGAGGTTATTGTCCTGGCACCACACTGCCAGGTCTCTGACCACCTCACTATAGATTGTCTCATCGTCATCGGTGATCAGGCCTACCAACGACGTGTCGTCAGCAAACTTATTGATGGCGTTGGAGTCGTGCGCAGCCATACAGCTGTGGGTAAACAGGTAGTACAGGAGGGGGTACTAAGCACGCACCCCTGAGGGCCCCCGTGTTGAGGGTCAGCGTAGCGGATGTGTTGTTGCCTACCCTCACCACCTGGGGGCGGCCCGTCAGGAAGTCCAGAATCCAGTTTTAGAAAGAGGTGTTCAGTCTGAGAATCCTTAGCTTAGTGATGAGCTTCGAGGGCACTATGGTGTTGAATGCTGAGCTGTAGTCAATGAACAGCATTCTCAGGTAGGGTTTCCTTTCGTCCAAGCGGAAAGGGCATTGTGGAGTGCAATAGAGATTGAGTCATCTGTGGATCTGTTGGGGTGGTATGCGAATTGGAGTGGGTCTAGGGTTTCTGGGATGATGGTGTTGATGTGAGACATGATCAGTCTTTCAATGCCTTTCATGGCTACAGATGTGAGTGCTACGGGGTGATTGTAATTTAGATAGGTTATCTTGGCGTTCTTGGGCACAGGGACTCTGGTGGTCTGCTTGAAACATGTAGGTATTACAGACTGGGTCAGGGAGAGGTTGAAAATGTCAGGGAAGACACTTGCCAGCTGGCCAGTGAATGCTCTGAGTATGCGTCCTGTTAATCCGTTTGGACCTGCGGCCATGTGAATGTTATCCTGTTTAAAGGTCTTACTCACATCGGCTAAGGAGAGAGGGATCACACATTTGTCCGGAAACAGCTGGTGCTCTCATGGATGGTTCAGTGTTGCTAGCCTCGAAGCTAACATAGAAGGCATTAAGTTTGTGTTGTCGACTCGCATCACTGGGCCGCTCACGACTTAGTTTCCTTTTGTAATCCATGATAGTTCGCAAGCCCTGCCACATTCAACGAGCATCAGAGCCGGTGTAGTAGGATTCGATGTTGCCTGTTTTTATGTTTCTATAGAGCGCGTAGCGGGATTTCTTATAAGCATCCGGATTAGTATTCTGCTCCATGAAAACGGCAGCTCTAGCCTTTAGCTCAGTGCGATGTTTCCTGTAATCCATGGCCTCTGGTTCGGGATATGTATGTATGGTCACTGTGGGGCTGACGTCGTCGATGCACTTATTAATGAAGCCGGTCACTGATGGGGTAAACTCCTCAATGCCATCGGATGAGTCCTGAAACATATTCCAGTCTGTGCTAGTGAAACAGTCCTGTAGCTTAGCATCTGCTTCATCGGACCACTTCCATATTGAGTGCGTCACTGGTACTTCCTGTTTGAGTTTTTGCTTGTAAGCAGGAATCAGGAGGATACAGTTATGGTCAGATTAGCCAACTTGAGGGCAAGGGAGAGCTTTTTATGTATCTCTGTGTGTGGAGAAAAGGTTATCTAGAGTTGTTTCGCCTCTAGTTGCACAGGTACCATGCTGGTAGAATATAGGGAAGACTTATTTCGTTTTCCTGCTTTAAAATCACCTGCCACTAGGAGCGTCGCCTCTGGATGAGCATCTTCTTGGTTGCTTATGGCCCTATACAGCTCGTTAAGTGCCGTCTTAGTGGCAACATCGGTTTGTGGTGGTAAATAGACAGCTACAAAAAAAAAAATAGGTCAAAACTCTCTTGATAAATAGTATGGTCTAGAGCAGGGGTGTCAAACTCATTCCACGGAGGGCCTAGTGTCTGCAGGTTTTTGGTTTTTCCTTTCAATAAAGCCCTAGACAACCAGGTGTGGGGAGTTCCTAACTAATTAGTGATGTTAATTCATCAATCAAGTACAAGGGAGGAGCGAAAACCCGCAGACACTCGGCCCCCCGTGGAATGAGTTTGACACCTGTGGTCTAGAGCAATCTTATGGCTTGGGGGTAGAAGCTGTTAAGGAGCCTATTGGACCAAGACTTGGGGCTCCGGTATCGCTTTCTGTGCGGTAGCAGACAGAACAGTCTATGACTTGGGTGACTGGAGTCTTTGACAATTCTTTGGGCCTTCCTCTGACACCACCTGGTATTGAGGTCCTGGATGGCAGGCAGCTTGGCCCCAGTGATGTACTGGGCCGTACGCACTACCCTCTGTAGTGCCTTACGGTCAGATGCCGAGCAGTTGCAACCTTGCAGAATTATGTTGAATGGCAAGGTCTTATTCAATAGACTTTAMCCATCATGGAATGAAATTCCACTTAACATTATTGGCCAAAGCCATATTTTTTGTTGTTGTTAATGCTAGACTCCCGCTCCTAAAAAAGTGATTATCCAAGCAGACTAATAACTTAAGCCAAAGTAGCCAAGCGAACAATTAAGCACATTGGGAGGACATTGGGGACCTACAAGTACCTAACAGCTGTGGCAGTCCTGTTAAAACCTTATGCAACAGAACAGGAATTCAAATAGTCTGCYGCTACTGGAATGTCTGCCCAGCGCTGTATACCACCTATTCACTCTGTCCTCAGTTAAGAGCACCCCATCCCTCTCAGACTATGTCTATGAACATGACATTGGTGCTTTGTGCTATGATCCCTCACAGGAAATATGCTCATAATGAGTTCTTGTATTCAAAAAATTATATGCTAGGAAGTTTTACCAGAATGTACTGACAGAGTCACCATAGTAACTGTTAGGGTACTGAGTGTGCCATGATATGCCACAGYCATTGTCTCTTACACTGTAGCAGGCTGAATATTGTAGCAGATGTAGCAGTAAAAGATGAATTCATTTGATTCAGCACCTTTCATTGAACCAAAGTGAAAAAGTGGTGGAAATAGGTTTGTGTGAGTGAGAGTGTAGGGAAGAGAGAGAGGGATAGCTAGGGAAAAATAGAGTGGGAGAGAGACAGAGAGCGTGGCGGAGACATGGAGTCAGAGAAAACAGGGAGAGATGACGCCATTACCCCGATGAGAAAAAAGAGGGGGAGTCATGACTGACACGAGACTTTAATCTCAGCTATTTTGTTTGATACCAGGGCTGAGTTCACTGAGGGATTGTGGGAAAACGCTTCTGCCCGGTGGGCCTTTCAACTCCAGAGAGCCAGGAGACCCTCACTGAAAGAAAGAGAGTAGAGAGATAGAGAAGATGGAGGATTGCCATAGCTTCCAATTAACTTAAAACTTCAATCTCTCTTCTCTCACATCCCACCATTCTCTCCGCAACCCTTCTCTCCGCTCCTCTATTGTTGCATTCTCTCCCCTTAGCTTGGGCACAGAGCAGGACAGACAGTTCAGATTTAAAGCTACGTCACCCTCCAAATGTCAAACCTTGGCCTGCTTTACAGCTCCTCTACCTGACACTTCACATATACACAGCCCTGGAACTGTGTGTGCGCATGTGTGTTAGTGTGTGTGTACGAGCGCAGCTGTGTGTGCCCCCACCCAAGCCCTAGCCAAGCAGCCTCTGCTGCCGCCACAGGGGCTGTGTCAGCTCTTGTGCTGGGTGCATTAGCCTGGCTGAAAGCTCTGGTAATAGGGYAGGGGTTCACTGCAATGGACTCTAATGGAGCTTCACAGTTCTCCCCATCCACCCTCCACCTCTATATGCTGCTGCTTACTGGGCACATTTACTGCCAAGGCTAACATCTATGCCTCTGTCATAGACACACACAATACATTCAGATACACATGCCCTTGCACACATACACACCCATACACACACAGACAAACATGTGAACACACATAAACTGCACACATGGCCAGGGGCGGACTGCGACCAGAAACTGGCCCTGGCATTTCTAACACACGTGACCTTTTTTTCCCTTGAGGCCCCCATTATTAGCAAGACCATGATCATTTTGCACAAAAAAAATGAAAAGTTAGACAGGCCCACTAGTCAAACAATGGACCAGCCAGTCCACCCCTGCACATGGCCATGAGAGGATGGATATGGCAGACGTATTAGTTTAAAGAGAAGGAAGAATGACCAAGAAATAGCGGGTGACAGAGGGTTGTCATCATCCTGACTAAAGGGAGAGTGGAGCCATTTGCTGCTGTTCTGTACCACAGTATGTTTCTCTGAGCTAGAGAGCTAAAAGAGCAGCTCTTTATGCAGATCACGCACACACACTGGAGTTGAGCAGCATTCACAGAACTCTGTCTTTCCTGCCATCCACATGACCTGGCATGTGTGTGTGTGTGACAGAGAAGAGAGAGTGAGAGAGACAGTGTGTGTGTGCATGCTGAATGAATCAACCGGTGACAGTAACAGAATAGAGCACGTTTGATGACTGTTGGTTGAAAAAGCCCTTTGCGCGTGTGTGTGTGTGTGTGTGTGTGTGTGTGTGTGCGTGCGGGGACTACCACACCCCTGCTCGCTCGGCTGGCTGATGTATGAATATAATAACCAGAGTACAGAGCGCAGCACAGTCATTCACACTCAATGTTTCAGGTGAAGTTTACGAGTTGTGCTCAGGGTGTGTAGCCGTGTGGCCTCGTGATTTGTGATACTGCATAGTGGGGGGGRAAAAAGGGAAGAACTCTATTTGGCAGATTCACCAAGCTGGGATAAGACAAGCTGACACAGATTTTCTGAGATAAAGACAAAGATGAAAGAGGGGGAATAGCTCTGAGTGAGCACTGTGACTATTACGTAAAGGCCAGCCCTGTCCCAGCCTACATCAGTAGATACAGATAGAGGTGGGAGGGGAGGCCAGCCCTGTCCCAGCGCTACATCAGTAGATACAGATAGAGTGGGAGGGGAGCCAGCCCTGTCCATCGCTACATCAGTAGATACAGATAGAGGTGGGAGGGGGAGGCCAGCCCTGTCCCAGCGCTACATCAGTAGATACAGATAGAGGTGGAGGGGGGAAGGCCAGCCCTGTCCAGCGCTACATCAGTAGATACAGATAGAGGTGGGAGGGGAGGGCCAGCCCTGTCCCGGCGCTACATCAGTAGATACAGATAGAGGTGGGAGGGGAGGCCAGCCCTGTCCCATCGCTACATCAGTAGATACAGATAGAGGTGGGAGGGGGAGGCCAGCCCTGTCCCGGCGCTACATCAGTAGATACAGATAGAGGTGGGAGGGGGAGAGGCCAGCCCTGTCCCATCGCTACATCAGTAGATACAGATAGAGGTGGGAGGGGAGGCAGCCCTGTCCACGCTACATCAGTAGATACAGATAGAGGTGGGAGGGGGAGGCCAGCCCTGTCCAGCGCTACATCAGTAGATACAGATAGAGGTGGGAGGGGGAGGCAGCCCTGTCCATCGCTACATCAGTAGATACAGATAGAGGTGGAGGGGGAGGCCAGCCCTGTCCCATCGCTACATCAGTAGATACAGATAGAGGTGGGAGGGGAGGCCAGCCCTGTCCCACGCTACATCAGTAGATACAGATAGAGGTGGGAGGGGGGGCCAGCCCTGTCCATCGCTACATCAGTAGATACAGATAGAGGTGGGAGGGGGAGGCCAGCCCTGTCCATCGCTACATCAGTAGATACAGATAGAGGTGGGAGGGGAGCCAGCCCTGTCCCATCGCTACATCAGTAGATACAGATAGAGGTGGGGGGGGAAGGCCAGCCCTGTCCACGCTACATCAGTAGATACAGATAGAGGTGGGAGGGGAGGGCCAGCCCTGTCCCATCGCTACATCAGTAGATACAGATAGAGGTGGAGGGGAGGCCAGCCCTGTCCCATCGCTACATCAGTAGATACAGATAGAGGTGGGAGGGAGAGGCCAGCCCTGTCCCATCGCTACATCAGTAGATACAGATAGAGGTGGGAGGGGAGGCCAGCCCTGTCCCATCGCTACATCAGTAGATACAGATAGAGGTGGGAGGGGAGGGCCAGCCCTGTCCCACGCTACATCAGTAGATACAGATAGAGGTGGGAGGGGGAGGCCAGCCCTGTCCCGCGCTACATCAGTAGATACAGATAGAGGTGGAGGGGAGGCCAGCCCTGTCCATCGCTACATCAGTAGATACAGATAGAGGTGGAGGGGAGGCCAGCCCTGTCCGCGCTACATCAGTAGATACAGATAGAGGTGGGAGGGGGAGGCCAGCCCTGTCCCATCGCTACATCAGTAGATACAGATAGAGGTGGGAGGGGAGGCCAGCCCTGTCCCATCGCTACATCAGTAGATACAGATAGAGGTGGGGGGGAGGCCAGCCCTGTCCATCGGCTACATCAGTAGATACAGATAGAGTGGAGGGGAGGCCAGCCCTGTCCCATCGCTACATCAGTAGATACAGATAGAGGTGGGGGGGGAGGCCAGCCCTGTCCCGGCGCTACATCAGTAGATACAGATAGAGGTGGGAGGGGGAGGCCAGCCCTGTCCCATCGCTACATCAGTAGATACAGATAGAGGTGGGGGGGGGGGGCCAGCCCTGTCCCACGCTACATCAGTAGATACAGATAGAGGTGGGGGGGGAGGCCAGCCCTGTTCCAGCGCTACATCAGTAGATACAGATAGAGGTGGGAGGGGGAGGCCAGCCCTGTCCCATCGCTACAATCAGTAGATACAGATAAGAGTGGGAGGGGGAGGCCAGCCCTGTCCCGCGCTACATCAGTAGATACAGATAGAGGTGGGAGGGGGAGGCCAGCCCTGTCCCGCGCTACATCAGTAGATACAGTAGAGGTGGGAGGGGGAGGCAGCCCTGTCCCGCGCTACATCAGTAGATACAGTAGAGGTGGGAGGGGGGCCAGCCTGTCCCAGGCGCTACATCAGTAGATACAGATAGAGGTGGGAGGGGGAGGCCAGCCCTGTCCCGGCGCTACATCAGTAGATACAGATAGAGGTGGAGGGGAGGCCAGCCCTGCCCGGCGCTACATCAGTAGATACAGATAGAGGTGGGAGGGGGAGGCCAGCCCTGTCGGCGCTACATCAGTAGATACAGATAGAGGTGGGAGGGGAGGCCAGCCCTCCCACGTCCGGCGCTACATCAGTAGATACAGATAGAGGGGGAGGGGGAGGCCAGCCCTGTCCCGGCGCTACATCAATAGATACAGATAGAGGTGGGGGAGGCCAGCCCTGTCCCGCGCTACATCAGTAGATACAGATAGAGGTGGGGAGGGGGAGGCCAGCCTGTCCCATCGCTACATCAGTAGATACAGATAGAGGTGGGAGGGGGAGGCCAGCCCTGTCCCATCGCTACATCAGTAGATACAGATAGAGGTGGGAGGGGAGGCCAGCCCTGTCCCACGCTACATCAGTAGATACAGATAGAGGTGGGAGGGGGAGGCCAGCCCTGTCCCATCGCTACATCAGTAGATACAGATAGAGGTGGGGGGGAAGGCCAGCCCTGTCCCACGCTACATCAGTAGATACAGATAGAGGTGGGGAGGGGAGGCCAGCCCTGTCCCAGCGCTACATCAGTAGATACAGATAGAGGTGGGAGGGGAGGCCAGCCCTGTCCCATGCGCTACATCAGTAGATACAGATAGAGGTGGGAGGGAGGCCAGCCCTGTCCCAGCGCTACATCAGTAGATACAGATAGAGGTGGGAGGGGGAGGCCAGCCCTGTCCACGCTACATCAGTAGATACAGATAGAGGTGGGGGGGGAGGCCAGCCCTGTCCCATCGCTACATCAGTAGATACAGATAGAGGTGGGAGGGGAAGGCCAGCCCTGTCCCATCGCTACATCAGTAGATACAGATAGAGGTGGGAGGGGAGGCCAGCCCTGTCCCATCGCTACATCAGTAGATACAGATAGAGGTGGGGGGAGGGCCAGCCCTGTCCCACGCTACATCAGTAGATACAGATAGAGGTGGGAGGGGGAGGCCAGCCCTGTCCCATCGCTACATCAGTAGATACAGATAGAGGTGGGGGAGGGCCAGCCCTGTCCCATCGCTACATCAGTAGATACAGATAGAGGTGGGAGAGGGGAGGCCAGCCCTGTCCCATCGCTACATCAGTAGATACAGATAGAGGTGGGAGGGGAGGCCAGCCCTGTCCATCGCTACATCAGTAGATACAGATAGAGGTGGGAGGGGGAGCCAGCCCTGTCCCGGCGCTACATCAGTAGATACAGATAGAGGTGGGAGGGGAGGCCAGCCCTGTCCCGCGCTACATCAGTAGTACAGATAGAGGTGGGAGGGGAGGCCAGCCCTGTCCGGCGCTACATCATAGATACAGATAGAGGTGGGAGGGGGAGGCCAGCCCTGTCCGGCGCTACATCAGTAGATACAGATAGAGGTGGGAGGGGAGGCCAGCCCTGTCCCGCGCTACATCAGTAGATACAGATAGAGGTGGGAGGGAGGGCCAGCCCTGTCCCAGCGCTACATCAGTAGATACAGATAGAGGTGGGAGGGGGAGGCCAGCCCTGTCCCAGCGCTACATCAGTAGATACAGATAGAGGTGGGAGGGGGAGGCCAGCCCTGTCCCAGCGCTACATCAGTAGATACAGATAGAGGTGGAGGGGAGGCCAGCCCTGTCCCATCGCTACATCAGTAGATACAGATAGAGGTGGGAGGGGAGGCCAGCCCTGTCCCATCGCTACATCAGTAGATACAGATAGAGGTGGGAGGGGAGGCCAGCCCTGTCCCATCGCTACATCAGTAGATACAGATAGAGGTGGGAGGGGGAGGCCAGCCCTGTCCAGCGCTACATCAGTAGATACAGATAGAGGTGGGAGGGGGAGGCCAGCCCTGTCCCATCGCTACATCAGTAGATACAGATAGAGGTGGAGGGGGAGGCCAGCCCTGTCCCATCGCTACATCAGTAGATACAGATAGAGGTGGGAGGGGGAGGCCAGCCCTGTCCCGGCGCTACATCAGTAGTACAGATAGAGGTGGGAGGGGAGGCCAGCCCTGTCCCAGCGCTACATCAGTAGATACAGATAGAGGTGGGAGGGGAGCCAGCCCTGTCCGGCGCTACATCAGTAGATACAGATAGAGTGGGAGGGAGCCAGCCCTGTCCGGCGCTACATCAGTAGATACAGATAGAGTGGGAGGGGAGGCCAGCCCTCCCTCGCCCAAGATGATAGAGAGTCCGCGCTATCAGTAGATACAGTAGAGTGGGAGGGAGGCCAGCCCCTGTCCGGCGCTACATCAGTAGATACAGCTAGAGGTGGGGGGGAGGCCAGCCCTGTCCGGCGCTACATCAGTAGATACAGCTAGAGGTGGGAGGGGGAGGCCAGCGTCCCATCTGCTACCATCAGTAGATACAGATAGAGGTGGGAGGGGGAGGCCAGCCCTGTCCCCGCGCTACATCAGTAGTATAGAAGGGTGGGGAGGCCACCCTGTCCCGGCGCTACATCAGTAGATACAGCTAGAGGTGGGGGGAGGCCAGCCCTGTGTCGCGTACATCAGTAAGTACAGTAGAGGTGGGAGGGGGAGGCCAGCCCTGTCCCATCGCTACATCAGTAGATACAGATAGAGGTGGAGGGGAGGGGGAGGCCAGCCCTGTCCGGCGCTACATCAGTAGATACAGCAGAGGTTGGAGGGGAGCCAGCCCTGTCCTGGGCTACATCAGTAGATACAGATAGAGGTGGGGGGGGGCAGCCCTGTCCGCCGCTACATCAGAGATACAGATAGAGGTGGGAGGAGGGCCAGCCCTGTCCCGGCGTACTCAGTAGATACAGCTAGAGGTGGGAGGGGGAGGCCAGCCTGTCCCATCGCTACATCTCAGTATCACGATAGAGGTGGGAGGGGAGGCCAGCCCTGTCCCGGCGCTACATTCAGTAGATACAGCTTAGAGGTGGGGGGGGGGGAGGCCAGCCCTGTCCCGGCGCTACATCAGTAGATAAAGCTAGGAGGTGGGGGGGAGGCCAGCCCTGTCCAGCGCTAACATCAGTAGATACAGTAGAGGTGGGAGGGGAGGCAGCCCTGTCCCATCGCCTACTCAGTAGATACAGATAGAGGTGGGAGGGGAAGGCCAGCCCTGTCCGCGCTACATCAGTAGATACAGATAGAGGTGGAGGGGAGGCCAGCCCTGTCCCGCGCTACATCAGTAGTACAGATAGAGGGGAGGGGGCCAGCCCTGTCCCAGCGCTACATCTAGTAGATACAGATAGAGGTGGGAGGGGGAGGCCAGCCCTGTCCCGGCGCTACATCATATATACAGATAGAGGTGGGAGGGGGAGGCCAGCCCTGTCCCGGCGCTACATCAGTAGTACAGATAGAGGTGGGAGGGGAGGCCAGCCTGTCCATCGCTACATCAGTAGATACAGATAGAGGTGGGGGGGAGGCCAGCCCTGTCCGGCACGCTACATCAGTAGATAAATATGAGAGTGGGAGGGGGAGGCCAGCCCTGTCCCGGCGCTACATCAGTAGATACAGCTAGAGGTGGGGGGAGCCAGCCTGTTCCGGCGCTACATCAGTAGATACAGCTAGATGGATAAAGGCCCTGTCCCATCGCTACATCAGTAGATACAGATAGAGGTGGGAGGGGGAGGCCAGCCCTGTCCCTGCGCTACATCAGTAGATACAGATTAGGGTTGTGGGGGAGGCAGCCCTGTCCCGGCGCTACATCAGTAGATACAGTAGAGGTGGGAGGGGAGCCAGCCCTGTCCGATACTCTAGTAGATACAAGAGTGGGGGGGGAGGCCAGCCCTGTCCCATCGCTACATCAGTATAAGAGTGAGGTGGAGGGGAGGCCAGCCCTGTCCCGCGCTACATCAGTAGATACAGATAGAGGTGGGAGGGGAGGCCAGCCCTGTCCCTGGGCTACATCAGTAGATACAGATAGAGGTGGGAGGGGGAGGCCAGCCCTGTCCCATCGCTACATCAGTAGATACAGATAGAGGTGGAGGGGGAGGCCAGCCCTGTCCCTGATCGTATCAGGTAAGATGATAGAGGTGGGAGGGGAGGCCAGCCCTGTCCCGGCGCTACATCAGTAGATACAGATAGAGGTGGGAGGGAAGGCCAGCCCTGTCCCGGCGCTACATCAGTAGATACAGATAGAGGTGGGAGGGGGAGGCCAGCCCTGTCCCATCGCTACATCAGTAGATACAGCTAGATGGTGAGGGGGAGGCCAGCCCTGTCCATCGCTACATCAGTAGATACAGATAGAGGTGGGAGGGAAGGCCAGCCCTGTCCAACTCCAGTAGATACAGATGAGGTGGGAGGGGGAGGCCAGCCCTGTCCCAGCGCTACATCAGTAGATACAGATAGAGGTGGGAGGGGGAGGCCAGCCCTGTCCCGCGCTACATCAGTAGATACAGATAGAGTGGGAGGGGGAGGCCAGCCCTGTTCCCGGCGCTACATCAGTAGTACAGATAGAGGTGGAGGGGAAGGCCAGCCCTGTCCCATCGCTACATCAGTAGATACAGATAGAGTGGGGGGGGAGGCCAGCCCTGTCCCGCGCTACATCAGTAGATACAGATAGAGGTGGGAGGGGAGGCCAGCCCTGTCCCGCGCTACATCAGTAGATACAGCTAGAGGTGGGGGGGAGGCCAGCCCTGTCCCGCGCTACATCAGTAGATACAGTAGAGGTGGGAGGGGAGGCAGCCCCTGTCCCATCGCTACATCAGTAGATACAGATAGAGGTGGAGGGGGAGGGCCAGCCCTGTCCCGGCGCTACATCAGTAGATACAGTAGAGGTGGGGGGGGGGAGGCCAGCCCTGTCCCGCGCTACATCAGTAGATACAGCAGAGGTGGGAGGAGGCCAGCCCTGTCCCAGCGCTACATCAGTAGATACAGCTAGAGGTGGGAGGGGGAGGCCAGCCCTGTCCCATCGCTACATCAGTAGATACAGATAGAGGTGGGAGGGGGAGGGGGAGCCAGCCCTGTCCCGGCGCTACATCAGTAGATACAGTAGAGGTGGGAGGGGAGGCCAGCCCTGTCCTGGTGCTACATCAGTAGATACAGATAGAGTGTGGGGGGGGGGGGGCAGCGCCTGTCCCGGCGCTACATCAGTAGATACAGTAGAGGTGGGGAGGGGAGCAGCCCTGTCCCCGGCGCACATCAGTAGATACAGATAGAGGTGGGAGGGGAGGCCAGCCCTGTTCCGGCGCTACATCAGTAGATACAGATAGAGGTGGGAGGGGGAGGCCAGCCCTGTCCCGGCTACATCAGTAGTACAGTAGAGGTGGGAGGGGAGGCCAGCCCTGTCCCATCGCTACATCAGTAGATACAGATAGAGGTGGGAGGGGGAGCCAGCCCTGTCCGGCGCTACATCAGTAGATACAGCTAGAGGGGGGGGAGGCCGCCCTGTCCCGGCGCTACATCAGTAGATACAGCTAGAGGTGGAGGGGGAGCCAGCCCTGTCCCGCGCTACATCAGTAGATACAGATAGAGGTGAGGGGGAAGCCAGCCCTGTCCCGGCGCTACATCAGTAGATACAGATAGAGGTGGGAGGGGGAGGCCAGCCCTGTCCCGGCACTACATCAGTAATACAGATAGAGGGGGGGGGAGGCCAGCCTGTCCCGGCGCTACATCAGTAGATACAGCTAGAGGTGGGAGGGGGAGGCCAGTCAAAGGCCACGGCTGCTGGATGTTTTGGCAATCACTCAGTGGTCTTTAGTACAGCCTCTTTGTCAGCATGTTGAGAAAAGCATGACATCCATTTTCCACGGGTGACGTATGCCCAGGAAGTGGTGATTAGAGTACAGTACAACTTCGCTTTAACAAGGTGGGCATAATGTTTTAGGCTGTTTTTTAAAGTAGTATGAACAAATGGGGACGAAGTGTGTTTTTTGCAGCATACAGTACATATGCACAATCACACTCACGTGCAAATCATGAGGTCAATATTTGRTAGTTGCTGAGGATTTTATGCAACGTAATCTTTCCTTAAATCTTCAGGAAGTCCCTCTCACCCCACCCCGTCATCCATCATCCTTTAGCCACTCTCCCCAACACAATCTGACAGAAGCCACAGAGAGACATACACCAGGCATCACACTTTCAGAGCGGCAGGGGCATAGAGAGAGATCATGCTGTGAATTAAAGATGTAGAACAAAGGCAGGGAAACTCTGCCTTTTTCTTTCTCAGTGGCCAGGAGGACAAAGCAGGTCTCCCACTGATAATGAAGTGGGTCCTGCTACTGAATTAGTCATATTGACTGCCTCTGCCAATTATCCAGGACCTGCTTGCTGCAGGGAGACACTGCAGAGCTCCTCTCTCTCACACTAACAGCCTCACCCAGATTATTACACACTTACTAACATGCTCCTCCCTCAGCAACTGTACAGATCGATTCCTAAATTAAGGCTGGAAAAGAAKCAAATCAAGTCAGACAGGCAGATCCCACAGAAGGGAGTCAGCTGTGAGTCAACTTAAATTACCTCTCCGAAACATTACCCTGTAGAGCTTAGCGAAGTCTAAATGAATGCCAGCAAAGCCTGATGAATATAATTATTTCATCAGAATGACACATTGTTGTAGTGTTTCAAGGTGGTTAGGGAATCTGATTTTGTAAAACATTAGTGTTGTGCTTGTTACTCTCTAAGGAGTTTGAAAAAAAGTAGACTGGACAGACTTGATACTTATGTACTGAAGAAATTCATTAGTTAGAGAAACAAGACAATAGCTAATTAGAAAGTCACTGAGTCAACAGTGGAGAAACGTCTTTGTTTGGAATGAATACAACTCGCTAGTGTTCAAACATACACATCAGGAGTCAAGACACAACTCTCAGACAGGCTAACGCACACAGGTAGGCACACACACCACACACACCACACACACCACACACACCACACACACCACACACACCACAAGCACATGCACACACACCACACACACCACACACACCACACACACCACACACACCACACACATGCACACACAGGCACACATGCACGCATGCGTCACACACACAAAAACAACAATTATTTCATGTCCTTGAGGAGACTAGTATCAGCAGAAAACACAGACACGACCCTCCAGGCTTGGAAGGTTCAATCCACTTGTTACATTCTTGATTATTTTGATGGGGTATGAAAGAACTCACATTAAATTCGTACTAAGTACTGTGATCAACACAGAAATTTAATTAGTTGACTCATACCAACAGAGAGAGAGGAGAAAGGCTTTGATTGTGTGCTATTTTAGAAGCAGGAAAGAGCACACGGGACATATTGGGTAACATGACTGACGCTTGTGTTTCCACTGCAAAGTGGAAAAGAGCAAAAATTTTTGTAAAACTTTAAAAAGTTAGCATACTTAATCCATTGCACCAGGGGTTAAGTAGGGATCTGGTTGTGGTGAGACGTATTTGAGGGGTTAGGCTTTGATTTAGGCAGGTTTTGAAGCATAAGGCTATCGTTAGGGTTATGTCAAGATGAGGGTTAGGTTAACGTTTAGGTCAGGGTAAATTACTTTTATACTACTTCCTTTTTTGGAACTGTAAGTTGCGGAGCTCGCGCTCTGGGAAAGCCTCCTGCTGAATTTAACCACTGATTGGCACCAAGTTTGACCAACGTTATTGGGAATTTTCCAGTACATGTGTGCCCATTATACATCTTAGAGTAGTCAGCAGAATAAGTGCACTCTATGTGTGTGTCTAGGTCATTAGGAACCATTAGACATGCACCTGTCTTGGGAGTGGGCATRTCTGTTTATTTTTGTACCATTGCTATGGCCTAATKTTTACTGTTGCTATGGTTACACCACCAATGGAATCTATGCCCTAATGTGAAACCAAGCTAAAATTAGTGCAAGGCAAAAAGATAATGGTGGCTAAATGCCAGAGGGGATGAATCATTAACATAAAGAGGAGTTACTATGTGTGTGACGTAAGGATGAAAACTGTATTAAAAGTGTGTTGCTTGGCTGGAAAGGCAGTTGCTTCATGAACCAGCTCGGCCTATATTACTTTGTAATAAAGTGTATTTGAACTAACAGGAAATATTAACAGGAAATATATTGAGAAATATTATTGACTGAATATTTCCACGACAACGTCACATTAAGAGAAAATATTTAATGGTGAACAATTTAAATGCTTTGTGGTTACTTCATAGAATGTTTTACTTTCATACATTCTCATCAATATAGCATTCTGATTTCCATAGCAAGATATACTGGAGAGTTTTGGGAAAGTTGACAGAGCTCCCCCTTTAGTGGTTTGTTAGTTCTCTACCGAGGCATTGACAGATCCAGGCAACAAAGCAGCGGCAAACACTCAATGTCTTGTTTCCTATTTAGGGAGAGTGTAACAGTCAGTCTAGCATCATTTGCGATGAAATGATGCCAGACAAGTGACTGATTAGTGACGCAGGTGCACTTTCATCCAGGAATCACATGAATCCTTGTTTTTACCTGTCATTCACTCTGTTGACTCACGCGGCAGAACAGGAGCGAGTCAGTTAAGTCAGAGTCACCATCGACTAGCGACCGTCATCACGAATGTTTGCTTTACATTCCATTACACTCATCACAGCTCCTCTTGATGCAGCGATGGTGGATTCTTCTCAGATTCTGCAATCTGCTCATCTTACTWTCCCCCTTTTTCAACTTGAAAGCAGTGCAGACTTCTCCCATAATCACCATCCATTACCTATGCTCTATGCAGTCTCTTGGGAGTTTTCCCTGGGGAAGCCCCTGTCTTTCCTCCTCCTCTCGTTCTCCTCTCCACTCGCACTGCAATCATCCAGGAGAGAGAGAGGAAGGAGGAGGTAGAAGACACTCACTGACATGGGAAGCACTTAGAGGAGGAAGGTAACTGGAGCTGATGATAGATGACCCTTGACCCTGGCTGAGAGAGAGAGAGAGAGAGAGAGAGAGAGAGAGAGAGAGAGAGAGAGAGAGAGAGAGAGAGAGAGAGAGAGAGAGAGGCGCAGTAGAGTGTGCTGTCGGCTGTCTGTTCAGGATAAGGCCTGTGGATTTGTCTGAGGTTACATAAGGCCTGCATGGGGATGCTCTGAGGAGATTGAGAGCGATGCACAGGGGCAGAAAAGAGACCGTGAAAAATAAAAAGAGATCACAAAAGCTGTCAGTCACACATGAGGAGGCAAACTCTTTTTCAGCCAGGTTTGGAAGGGCTGCGTGTTTTAACTTAATGAGTTGAGCCAGTATGTGTAAATGAGCCCAAGATTGTATAGCCTAAAGTTGAATTGGAAGAAAATTACTTTCTGTAGGGTTAATAAGAACAGACTACTTTTGTGGGCTTAATAGGATGGCCAAGGACACTTATCAATTTGACCATGACCCTCTATTGGCACACTTACGGTTACTCATGGTTATTTTGGAATAAATAAAAAATCCTTGACATGATCATTTGCAAAAGCCTCCTTGTATTTCTCATTCTGGGATCTCATTGACAGACTACCAATGGCCTTTCTATAAATACTGCCATAATGAGGATGGAGACTAGCAATGGCCGGGCCAGTACCTACAATATATGTTATTTATTGCTATCTGGAGATTATAGAGCAATCWGCAGGGAGGTGCAGATTACAACGCATTAGAGACTTTAAATAGAGCTCAGATTAACAGATCTGCTGACAAATAATGCTAAATTACTTTAAGCATTACACAAATCTGACCTCTCCTACAACAAGGACAGGGTTAGGTGCTTCATCTTAAGTAACACTTCTGCTAATGAGTGATGAGTGAGTGATGAGTGATCTACTGCTGCCAACTCTTACTTATTTAAGAGCAAATTGATGAGTAAAGTAATTGATGAAATGATCAATTAATATAGAATTGACATCCTAGCAGCACTCACTCGTAGCACGTGCTCCAGCAGGTATATCTCACTGGTCACCCCCAAAGCAATTCCTCCTTTGGCCGCCTTTCCTTCCGGTTCTCTGCTGCCAGTGACTGGAACAAACTGCAAAAATCACTGAAGCTGGAGACTCATATCTCCCTCATTAACTTTAAGCACCAGCTGTCAGAGATCACTGCACCTGTACATAGCCCATCTGTAAACAGCCCATCTATCTACCTACCTCATCCCCACACTCTATTTATTTATTTATTTTGCTCCTTTGCACCCCAGTGTCTCTACTTGCACATTCATCTTCTGCATATCTACCATTCCAGTGTTTAATTGCTATATTGTAATTACTTCGCCACCATGGCCTATTTATTGCCTTAACTCCCTTATCTTACCTCATTTGCACTCACTGTATATAGACTTTTTGTTTTCTTTGTTCTACTGTATTATTGACTGTATGTTTTGTTTCTTCCATGTGTAACTCTGTGTTGTTGTATGTGTCGAACTGCTATGCTTTGTCTTGGCCAGGTCGCAGTTGCAAATGAGAACTTGTTCTCAACTAGCCTACCTGGTTAAATAAAGGTGAAATAAAAAATAAATAAATACAATTTCCATTGGAGCAGAGACGTTCTTTCTCTGTTACTAAGAATAAGCAGACATCTAGTCCATATATACCCAATGTACAGTCTACTTCCAAAAGATTGCATAACAGTCTCCTGCCTGGCCGAATCGGACCGTGAGCTCAAAAGCCTGTGGATATCTTTGTGAGCGATATCTTCTCAGAAACAACAGCCAGGGGAGAGCAGCAGCCCACTGCTAGACTGGACCAGCCATCTAGTTAGAGTGGTTCTATATGTTCTCTAAATAGGGCCACTCTATATAGGATGAGACCCTGTTTAGAGGCAGCTCTRCCAGTCCCCTGGTAGGCTGTTAGGTAATAGGRGAGGCGGTGTTGGCATACCCCTTACAACAATCAATAGTGAAGGATTCCCTGGCCAGCCCTCTGTGTGGAAGGGAAAGCCAAGAAGTAAACCGTTTCCCAAGCCTCTCTCCCTGGATTTGTCCAGAGTAAATCAAAGACTTTGGCACTGCTCCAAGACACAACACCTCGGAAGAATCCGATACAAACTCATAAAAGCACTGAGGGGCCCAGGGAATCTCACTCTAGTATCCAGGTCTGCCTGTGGGAGCAGGGGTGTGARTGTGTCCTTGGGATAAGAGGGAAGGCTCTGTCCCTGCTTTGACTCCTTCAATGCTGCTGCACCAGCAAAACACTTTTCACTCTACCGTTGAAACCTAATGGAAAACTCTCCAATGGCTCAATTATGTTCCAAACCGTCTGAGCTGCACAGTATATCTTTGGTSCAGAAATATGATGAGTGTACAGAACAACTAAATGGTGTGCATAACAAAGCATTGCTCTCTCCTCCTCATTTTAAATGAACACTTTGAAGCTAACATTTTGGATAAAATGATAAATCATTTCCAATGTACCGTATTAACACACCCWTGGTTGTCATCAAAGAACATTATGAAAATGAATGAATCTGTATGAAAACCGTAGAGATGGACAGCATTTGTCTACATACAGTACATCATGGTTCCCACATGCATGATTCACCATGATGTACTGTTTAAAGTGTGTGGAAAACRGGGATTAACACTGGAATGGACCTGCCAGATGACATGTCTCGYTCTTCAAGGGGCCAGGAAAAGKACTAGATGAAACTAGGTTTGCATGATGGGAACGCTGTTGTGSAATCTGCCTTT
This sequence comes from Salvelinus sp. IW2-2015, assembly GCF_002910315.2. Taxonomy (NCBI): domain Eukaryota; kingdom Metazoa; phylum Chordata; class Actinopteri; order Salmoniformes; family Salmonidae; genus Salvelinus; species Salvelinus sp. IW2-2015. Next base: position 20,476 of record NW_019942879.1, on the reverse strand, counting down.
ACTGGAATCACTGGCACACGGACACACACTAGCCTACATAACATGATCCTTGGATGTGGGTCAGAGRRAKTAGATATCCCCRCATTGCCTTGGTTATAAGTGCAGAGTCAGATAAACTCAGAATCATGATTTACTTTTACAGCAAAGATTTCTGAATATTTCAATGAATATGACCCACTGCCATTTGACCGCTGGTTTACACTSCAGCTGATCTCTCATATAGTAMGAATRCAATATCACWATTTTTTTGTTTAATTTACATTCCCAAGTTACCCACTCAKCACATATTCAGTCAGCGTTACTTGACATAAATCATAAATGGTTCATAGAAAGTGTRAAACATGGAAACCACCACAACATTCTGCTCTTTAAAACGGGTTCCCTTTTTTTACCATCTGTACCCAACCCACATCTCAACTCCCTTCTGTTCCCATGTACACAACACTGTACAGAAGCACTCAGCAACAATGAGTTACAATGACAACGCTCGCAGCTCAAATTGTGTCTGAAACTGCAGCTGGGGTTGTGAGTGTATGACTAATGGGCTGGCAGGTTGAACAAGTCATTAATGGTAATTGGGCGAGGGGCTGGTGAGTACCTGGAACACGTTCTCTAGTGGCCCAGCCTCGGGTCTGAGTTATTGACCAACGCCGCTGCTCAGTGGCTCATTGGCGGAAAAACCAGAGGCAAGGGCAGCCTTCACTTATTAAGGAGTGAGGCGAGGCAGCCTCCTGAACGATCTATTAAGGAGTGAGGCAGAGGCAGCCTTATGAACAATCTATTAAGGAGTGAGACGAGGCAGCCTTATGAACGATCTATTAAGGAGTGAGGCGAGGCAGAGGCAGCCTTATGAACGATCTATTAAGGAGTGAGGCGAGGCGAGGCAGCCTTATGAACGATCTATTAAGGAGTGAGGCGAGGCAGCCTTATGAAAGATCTATTAAGGAGTGAGGCAGAGGCAGCCTTATGAACGATCTAT
>NW_019942879.1:13571-15524 GCF_002910315.2 Salvelinus sp. IW2-2015 | reverse complement strand
TCAAGGAGTGGAAGGCGAGCAGAGGCAGGCCTTATGAACAATCTATTAAGGAGTGAGCGCAGAGGCAGCCTTTATGAACGATCTATTAAGGAGTGAGGCGAGGCAGCCTTCTGGCCCGCTAGTAATGTTCCCTCTCATGCATTATGCAACAGACCAAGCGGGAGATATTGCGATGTTGATAATGTGGTGTTTTTAATGCCTGCCCACTGGGCACACACTGGTTGAAACAACGTTGTTGTCACACCCGATCTGTTTCACCTGTCTTGTGCTTGTCTCCACCCCTCACCACGGTGTCCCCCATTCCCCCCATTATCCCCTGTGTCCTTATACCTGCGTTTCTGTTGGTCTGTTGCCAGTTTGTTCTTGCTTTGTCAAGTCTTATCTGCGTGTTTTGCCATTTTTCCTGAGGCTGATGGCCTGAGGCTGAGCCTGCCTGCCATCCTGTTACCTGTTGGACTCTGACCTGGTTACGAACTTCTGCCTGTCCTTGACTTGCCCTTTGCCTGCCCACCTGTTACAATACATTATCTGAAACTGAACCATCTGCCTCCGTGTCTGCATCTGGGTCTCATATCCTGAGTCCTGACAGTTGTTTCCACGTCATTTCAAAAATGACGTTGAACCAACGTGGAATAGACGTTGAATTGACGTCTGTGCACAGTGGGTGGCTGTGTGAGCAGCCTCAGTGGTAAAAGAGTGCTGCTGCTGTACTGCAGACTGCTATCCCTCTCCACACAGAAACCACTATGAGGCCATTAATGTGGTGGATGGTGATCAGGTCTCTTATACAATAGACACTGAGTATCATTATAAACTACACGGAGTGAAGGGCTCTACTGTGAGGACAGAGAATGGAGATGTAAATAGTGGGACTAAAACGATCAAGCCTTATTGAACACACTGGAGCTAAGCAGGAGTGAATTTTTACTACTGTAATACTAAACTGAGAGAGGATCATTGGAATTGCGACGAGAAGGAAATGCTGAGGCCTGGCACAACACATTGTACAAGCAAGCTATTTTGTGAATCCAAATGCAACAAAGTGATTGGGGGACTTTATTGACCTCGGGTCAGAGAAATGCTTTCCTCTGAATCCAACTCATCTGCTGTGTCAGGCAATTACTGCATCCAACTTAAACTGTGAAAAAAACAGGAAGATTAGGCTTTTAGCAGCCAGACCTCCATTATGCTGTGCGACAACTGGTCCTCCACATTTATGCTGTTTCCTCCGGACATTATGCTGTTTTCCTCCGGACATTATGCTGTTTCCTCCGGACATTATGCTGTATTCCTCCCGGACAGTTATGCTGTTTCCGTCCGGACATTATTGCTGTGTGCCTCCGGACTTATGCGTTGTCCTCCGGACATTATGCTGTTTCCTCCGGACATTATGCTTTTCCTCCGGACATATGCTTTTCCTCCGGGACATTATGCTGGTTTCCTCGGACATTATGCTGTCTTTCCTCCGGGACATTATGCTGTTTCCTCCGGACATTATGCTGTTTCCTCGGACATTATTGCTGTTTCCTCCGGACATTATGCTGTTTCCTCCGGACATTATGCTGTTTTTACCTCCGGGACATTATGCTGTTTCCTCCGGAACATTATGCTGTTTCCTCCGGACATTATGCTGTTTCCTCCGGAGACATATGCTGTTTCCTGGTACCTCCTATGACTGTTTCTGTCCGCGGACATTATTGCTTGCCTCCTGTTTCCGTAACCACAACATTAAACGGAGGCAGAGGCAGCCTTATGAACAATCTATTAAGGAGTGAGGCAGAGGCAGCCTTATGAACGATCTATTAAGGAGTGAGGTGAGGCAGAGGCAGCCTTATGAACAATCTATTAAGGAGTGAGGCAGAGGCAGCCTTATGAACGATCTATTAAGGAGTGAGGCGAGGCAGAGGCAGCCTTATGAACAATCTATTAAGGAGTGAGGCAGAGGCAGCCTTA
>NW_019942879.1:0-13546 GCF_002910315.2 Salvelinus sp. IW2-2015 | reverse complement strand
AGATTTACTTTTACAGCAAAGATTTCTGAATATTTCAATGAATATGACCCACTGCCATTTTGACCGCTGGTTTACACTGCAGCTGATCTCTCATATAGTAGAATGCAATATCACTTTTTTTTGTTAATTTACATTCCCAAGTTACCCACTCAGCACATATTCAGTCAGCGTTACTTGACATAAATCATAAATGGTTCATAGAAAGTGTGTGAAACATGGAAACCACCACAACATTCTGCTCTTTAAAACGGGTTCCCTTTTTTTACCATCTGTACCCAACCCACATCTCAACTCCCTTCTGTTCCCATGTACACAACACTGTACAGAAGCACTCAGCAACAATGAGTTACAATGCCACCGCTCGCAGCTCAAATTGTGTTCTGAAACTGCAGCTGGGGTTGTGAGTGTATGACTAATGGTCTGGCAGGTTGAACAAGTCATTAATGGTAATTGGGCGAGGGGCTGGTGAGTACCTGGAACACGTCCTCTAGTGGCCCAGCCTCGGTCTGAGTTATTGACCAACGCCGCTGCTCAGTGGCTCATTGACGGAAAAAAAACCAGGGAAGGACCTTCTGAACGATCTTTAAGAGAAGACGCGCAGCAGAAGGCAGCCTTCATGAACATCTATTAAGGAGTGAGGCAGGGCAGAGGGCTATGACACCTTGAGTGAGGCAGGGAGGAGCTATACAGTTCTATTAAGGAGTAGAGGCAGAGGCAGAGGCAGCCTTATGAACATGTCTTTATGAGAGGCAGAGGCAGCAGAGATGCGTATTAAGGATAAGCAGGTCTGGCAGCCTATGAACAATCATTAAGAGTGAGGCACGAGACAGAGGCAGCCCTTATGAACAATCTTATTAAGGAGTGAGGCAGAGACAGCCTTATGAACAATCTATTAAAGGAGTGAGAGGCGAGGCAGAGGCACCTTATGAACGATCTATTAAGGAGTGAAAGCCGAGTGAGCCGAGGCAGAGCAGCCTTATGAACGATCTATTAAGAAGTGAGCGCACAGAGGCAGCCTTATGAACGATCTATTAAGGAGTGAGCCGAGGCAGCAGCGAGCCTCTATGAACATCTATTAAGGAGTGAGCCGAGCAGAGGTAGCCTTATGAACGATCTATTAAGGAGTGAGCCGAGGCGAGAGTAGGCCTTATGAACATCTATTAAGGAGTGAGCCGAGCAGATGCAGCCTTATGAACAATCTATTAAGGAGTGGGACGAGCAGAGGAGCCTTATGAAACAATCTATTAAGGAGTGAGCCGAGGCAGATGCACCTTATGAACAAATCTATTAAGGAGGTGAGCCGAGGCAGATGCAGCCTTAAGAACAATCTATTAAGGGTGACCCGAGGCAGATGCAGCCTTATGAACAATCTATTAAGGAGTGAGCCGAGGCAGATGCAGCCTTATGAACAATCTATTAAGGAGTGAGCGAGGCAGATGCAGCCTTGTGAACAATCTATTTAAGGAGTGAGCCGAGCAGATGCAGCCTTATGAACAATCTATTAAGGAGCTGAGCCGAGCAGATGCAGCCTTATGAACAATCTATTAAGGAGTGAGCCGAGGCAGATGGCAGCCTTATGAACAATCTATTAAGGAGTGAGCTGAGCAGAGGTAGCCTTATGAAACAATCTATTAAGAGCGTGAGCCGAGGCAGATGCAGCCTTATGAACAATCTATTAAGGAGTGAGCACCGAGGCAATGCAGCCTTATGAACAATCTATTAAGGAGTGAGCCGAGGCAGATGCAGCCTTATGAACGATCTATTAAGGAGTGAGGCGAGGCAGAGGCAGCCTTATGAACAATCTATTAAGGAGTGAGGCAGAGGCAGAGCAGCCTTATGAACAGTCTATTAAGGAGTGAGCAGAGGACAGAGGCAGCCTTATGAACAGTCTATTAAGGAGTGAGGCAGAGACAGAGGCAGCCTATGAACAATCTTATTAAGAGTGAGGCAGAGACAGAGCAGCCTTATGAACAATCTATTAAGGAGTGAGGCAGAGACAGCCTTATGAACAATCTATTAAGGAGTGAGGCGAGGCAGAGGCAGCCTTATGAACGATCTATTAAGGAGTGGAGCCGAGTGAGCCGAGGCAGAGGCAGCCTTATGAACGATCTATAAGGAAGTGAGCAGAGGGAAGCCTTTCTGGACTGATCTATTAAGGAGTGAGCCGAGGCAGATGCAGCCTTATGAACAATCTATTAAGGAGTGAGCCGAGGCAGAGGTAGCCTCTGGCCCGCTAGTAATGTTCCCTCTCATGCATTATGCAACAGACCAAGCGGGAGATATTGCGATGTTGATAATGTGGTGTTTTAATGCCTGCCYACTGGGCACACACTGGTTGAAACAACGTTGTTGTCACACCCCGATCTGTTTCACCTGTCTTGTGCTTGTCTCCACCCATCACCAGGTGTCCCCCATTTCCCCCCATTATCCCCTGTGTCCTTATACCTGCGTGTCTGTTGGTCTGTTGCCAGTTTGTCTTGTCTTGTCAAGTCTTATCTGCGTGTTTTGCCATTTTCCAGTAGCTCTAGTTTCTGTTTTCTAGTCCTCCCGGTTCTGACCATTCTGCCTGTCCTGAGGCTGAGCCTGCCTGCCATCCTGTACCTGTCGGACTCTGACCTGGTTACGAACTTCTGCCTGTCCTTGACTTGCCCTTTGCCTGCCCACCGTGTTACAATAAATTATCTGAGAACTGAACCATCCGCCTCCCGTGTCTGCATCTGGGTCATATCCTGAGTCGTAACAGTTGTTTCCACGTCATTTCAATGAAATGACGTTGAACCAACGTGGAATAGACGTTGAATTGACGTCTGTGCACAGTGGGTGGCTGTGTGAGCAGCCTCAGTGGTAAAGAGTGCTGCTGCTGTACTGCAGACTGCTATCCCTCTCCACACAGAAACCACGAGGCCATTAATGTGGTGGATGGTGATCAGGTCTCTTATACAATAGACACTGAGTATCATTATAAACCTACACGGAGTGAAGGGCTYTACTGTGATGACAGAGAATGGAGATGTAAATAGTGGGACTAAAACGATCAAGCCTTATTGAACACACTGGAGCTAAGCAGGAGTGACTTGTTTACTACTGTATTACTAAACTGAGAGAGGATCATTGGAATTGCGACCGAGAAGGAAATGCTGAGCCTGGCACAACACATTGACAAGCAAGCTATTTGGTGAATCCAAATGCAACAAAGTGATTGGGGGACTTTATTGACCTCGGTGTCAGAGAAATGCTTTCCTCTGAATCAACTCATTGCTGTGTTAAAACAGGCATTACTGCATCCAACTTAAACTGTGAAAAAAACAGGAAAGATTAGGCTTTTAGCAGCCAGACCTCCATTATGCTGTTTCCTCCGGACATTATGCTGTTTCTCCGGACATTATGCTGTTTCCTCGGATCAATAGTTTCCGGACTTGCTGTTTCCTCGGACATTTATGCTGTTTCCTCCGGACATTATGCTGTTTCCTCCGGACATTATGCTGTTTCCTCCGACATTATGCTGTTTCCTCCGGACAATTATGGCTGTTTCCTCCGGACATTATGCTGTTTCCTCCGGACATTATGCTGTTTCCTCCGGGACCATTATGCTGTTTTCCTCCGGACCATTATGCTGTTTCCTCCGGAACATTATTGGCTGTTTCCTCCGGACATTAGTCTGTTTCCTCCGGACATTATGCTGTTTCCCTCCGGAACAATATGCTGTTTCCTCCGGACATTAATGCTGTTTCCTCCGGACCATTATGCTGTTTCCTCCGGACATTATGCTGTTTCCTCCGGACATTATTTGGTTTGTTTCCTCCGGGACATTATTGCTTGCCTCCTGTTTCCGTAACCACAACATTAAACGTAGTAAAGTGCAAGTGCAAAATTGCTCTGCAGTAGGCGCCATTATTTCCTTAGGCACAGAAAATACATAAAATACATGGTCCTTAAGTGAACAAGATGTTCAAGATGTCTCTCTCTCTCTGTCTCCTCAGCCATATAGTTAACAGCAAACATGTTAATCCCTGTTCATTGAAGGAAGCCTGTTACACAAGATGTGACTCAAGGATTTTAAACATCTCTTCCCCTCTCAACAGCCTGCATGGTCTCTGAGTGATCTTACCATCATCTTACCATCTAATTATGCCACCCTATTTGCTCATCATCACATCTACAGTGGAGGCCTTCTGATGAGATGTGTATGATTCAGTCCCATGAAGACCTCTCATTCCTATGTTTCCAACTCCCCCTAGTCTTCACAGGCTTCTGTTAGAATATCTGCTGCAGAGGCAGCCTGGGTATGAGGATGAATCATGGCTCTTGAAGAACAAAGAGGTTGTGAAGGATGGCTGGAAGAGAGATCTGTAAAGCTATATTAAACCGCCTCTCATACAACCATAATGGAGCCCTGCATGGACCAATACAGTTAGTTTCAAAAGTATTGAACTCGCCAAAAACAAATGGGTCAATATACCAGATCAGCAAGCATGTTACAGAAGGGGAATATTATAATCAAAGGCTCTGATCCTACAGGGTCGTACAGGCTGGCGTAGTGCATGGATCATCTCATTTTCATGATCAAATACTGTAACAGATTTGACGACTTGACAGTTTTTTTTATTGCCATATATTTAGTAAGGCCATACCTCCATCACTGAAAATCAATTTGTCAAGTTAATGACAAACTATCAGTGCTGTTGTTTTACTGTCCACCTATATCCTGTGAGCTGCAAGGTGAGAACATCAAACATCCCTGCTGAACCATTAGAATGAACTCATTTCCAATATTAATTCTGTCCAATCATTTCAGCGACTTCGCAGCTTGGTTTAATTGCCAATCACAAATGACTGTCACGCCCTGATCTGTTTCACCTGTCCTTGTGCTCATCTCCACCCCTTCCAGGTGTCTCCCATCTTCCCCATTATCCCTTGGGTACTTATACCTGCGTTCTCTGTTTGTCTGTTGCCAGTTCGTCTTGTTTGTCAAGTCAACCAGCGTTTTGTTTCTCATCTCCTGCTTTTCCCCAGTCTCTCTTTTCTCGCTTTCCTGGTTTTGACCATTGCCTGTCCTGACTCTGACTCTGCCTGTCCTGACTCTGACTCTGCCTGCCTGTCCTGAATCTGACTCTGCCTGTCCTGACCCCGGCTGCCTGACCACTCTGCCTGGCCCTGCCCCTGAGCCTGCCTGCCATCTGGTGCCTTTGCCCCTTCTCTGGATTACCGACCTCTGCCTGACCTAACTCTGAGCCTGCCTGCAGTCCTGTACCTTTGCCACACTACTCTGGATTATCGACCCCTGCCTGCCCTGACCTGTCATTTGCCTGCCCCTGTTGTTGTAATAAACATTGTTACTTCAACACAGTCTGCACTTGGGTCTTACCTGAAACATGATAATTACATTACATTGCTGAGTAACAGAACTCTCTCTCGGGTCAGGACTGTAATAAATCAAGGTAACTCCACCTGCAACGACCACAGAGGCAATTAAACAAATATGACCTCAATCTTTCACCCACTGGCACCTTGGCACCTGATGGTTGGCACCCGTTGGCACCCGTTGGCACCACCTGTTTAGCTCTCTGCTAATGTGACAGCCTCGGGGGAAATGATGGATGTGTGTTTGAAAGTGGCGTGACTACAGAATGTCACCTGATGTCTCTGCTTCCATCTGGGAGTGAATATTTAAACCAGAAGCCTGCATATGTAACCTATACAGTGGATTGCGAAGGTATTCATCCCCTTGGCATTTTTCCTATTTTGATGACTTACAACCTGGAATTAAAATTGATTTTTGGGGGGTTTGTATCATTTACACAACATGCCAACCACGTTGAAGATGCACATTTTTTGGGGGGTGAAACAAACAAGAAATAAGACAAAACAGAACATTTGAGCGTGCATAACTATTCACCTCCACAAAGTCAATACTTTGTAGAGCCACCTTTTGCAGCAATTACAGCTGCAAGTCTCTTGGAGTGTGTCTCTATAAGCTTGGCACCACAGGGATTCTTGCCCATTCTTCAAGGCAAAACTGCTCCAGCTCCTTCAAGTTGGATGGGTTCCGCTGGTGTACAGCAATCTTTAAGTCATACCACAGATTCTCAATTGGATTGAGGTCTGGGCTTTGACTAGACCATTCCAAGACATTTAAATGTTTCCCCTTTAACCACTCGAGTGTTGCTTCAGCAGTATGCTTAGGATCATTGTCCTGCTAGAAGGTGAACCTCCGTCCCAGTCTCAAATCTTTTGAAGACTGAAACAGGTTTCCCACAAGAATTTCCCTGTATTTAGCACCATCCATCATTCCTTCAATTCTGACCAGTTTCCCAGTCCCTGCCGATGAAAAACATCCCCACAGCATGATGCTGCCACCACCATGCTTCACTGTGGGGATGGTGTTCTCGAGTGATGAGAGGTGTTGGGTTTGCGCCAGACATAGTGTTTTCCTTGATGACCAAAAAGCTACATTTTAGTCTCATCTAACCAGAGTACCTTCTTCCATATGTTTGGGGAGTCTCCCACATGCCTTTTGGCGAACACCAAACATGTTTGCTTATTTTGTCTTTAAGCAATGGCTTTTTTCTGGCTACTCTTCCGTAAAGCCCAACTCTGTGGAGTGTACGGCTTAAAGTGGTCCTATGGACAGATATTCCAATCTCCGCTGTGGAGCTTTGCTGCTCCTTCAGAGTTATCTTTGGTCTCTTTGTTGCCTCTCTGATTAATGCCCTCCTTGCCTGGTCCGTGAGTTTTGGTGGGTGGCCCTCTCTTGGCAGGTTTGTTGTGGTGCCATATTCTTTCCATTTTTTAATAATGGATGTAATGGTGCTCCGTGGGATGTTCAAAGTTTCTGATATTTTTTTATAACCCAACTTTGATCTGCTTCTACCCCCAAGCCATAAGACTCCTGAACAGCTATTCAAATGGCTACCCAGACTATTTGCATTGCCCCCCCCCCCCCTATACACTGCTGCTACTCTCTGTTACTATCCATGCATAGTCACTTTAATAACTCTACCTATATGTACATATTANCAAGTGAAAATTGCTCTGCAGTAGGCGCCATTATTTCCTTAGGCACAGAAAATACATAAAATACATGGTCCTTAAGTGAACAAGATGTTCAAGATGTCTCTCTCTCTCTGTCTCCTCAGCCATATAGTTAACAGCAAACATGTTAATCCCTGTTCATTGAAGGAAGCCTGTTACACAAGATGTGACTCAAGGATTTTAAACATCTCTTCCCCTCTCAACAGCCTGCATGGTCTCTGAGTGATCTTACCATCATCTTACCATCTAATTATGCCACCCTATTTGCTCATCATCACATCTACAGTGGAGGCCTTCTGATGAGATGTGTATGATTCAGTCCCATGAAGACCTCTCATCCCTATGTTTCCAACTCCCCCTAGTCTTCACAGGCTTCTGTTAGAATATCTGCTGCAGAGGCAGCCTGGGTATGAGGATGAATCATGGCTCTTGAAGAACAAAGAGGTTGTGAAGGATGGCTGGAAGAGAGATCTGTAAAGCTATATTAAACCGCCTCTCATACAACCATAATGGAGCCCTGCATGGATCAATACAGTGGGAAAACTCCATATTAGTTTCAAGTATTGAACTCACCAAAAACAAATGGGTAAATATACCAGAACAGCAAGCATGTTACAGAAGAGGAATATTATAATCAAAGGCTCTGGTTCTACAGGGTCGTACAGGCTGGTGTAGTGCATGTATCATCTAGTTTTCATGATCAAATACATGTAACAGATTTGACGACTTGACAGTTTTTTTTTGCCATATATTTAGTAAGGCCATACCTCTATTACTGAAAATCTATTTGTCAAGTTTATGACAAAACTATCAGTGCTGTTGTTTTACTGTCCACCTATATCCTGTGAGCTGCAAGGTGAGAACATCAAACATCCCTGCCGAACCATTAGAATAAACTCATTTCCAACATTAATTCTGTCCAATCATTTCAGCGACTTCACAGCTTGGTTTGATTGCCAATTACCACAAATGACTGTCACGCCCTGATCTGTTTCACCTGTCCTTGTGCTCATCTCCACCCCTTCCAGGTGTCTCCCATCTTCCCCATTATCCCCTGGGTATTTATACCTGCGTTCTCTGTTTGTCTGTTGCCAGTTCGTCTTGTTTGTCAAGCCAACCAGTGTTTTGTTTCTCATCTCCTGCTTTTCCCCAGTCTCTCTTTTCGCTCTCCTGGTTTTGACCATTGCCTGCCCCTGACCCTGAGCCTGCCTGCCGTCTGGTGCCTTTTCCCCTACTCTGGATTACCGACCCCTGCCTGCCCTGCCCTGTCAATTGCCTGCCCCTGTTGTTGTAATAAACATTGTTACTTCAACACAGTTGAAGTTGACACTTGGGTCTTACCTGAAACATGATAATTACATTACATTGCTGAGTAACAGAACTCTCTCTCAGGTCAGGACTGTAATAAATCAAGGTAACTCCACCTGCCACGACCACAGAGGCAATTAAACAAATATGACCTCAATCTTTCCCCCACTGGCACCTTGGCACCTGATGGTTGGCACCCGTTGGCACCACCTGTTTAGCTCTCTGCTAATGTGACAGCCTCGGGGGAGATGATGGATGTGTGTTTGAAAGTGGCGTGACTACAGAATGTCACCCGATGTCTCTGCTTCCATCTGGGAGTGAATATTTAAACCAGAAGGCTGTATATGTAACCTGTACAGTGGCTCAAGGTATTCACCCCCCTTGGCATTTTTCCTATTTTGATGCCTTACAACCTGGAAATAAAATAGATTTTTGGGGGGTTTGTATCATTTGATTTACACAACATGCCTACCACTTTGAAGATGCACATTTTTGGGGGGGGTGAAACAAACAAGAAATAAGACAAAAAAAACAGAACATTTGAGCGTGCATAACTATTCACCTCCCCAAAGTCAATACTTTGTAGAGCCACCTTTTGCAGCAGTTACAGCTGCAAGTCTCTTGGAGTATGTCTCTATAAGCTTGGCACATCTAACCACTGGGATTCTTGCCCATTCTTCAAGGCAAAACTGCTCCAGTTTTGGTGTACAGCAATCTTTAAGTCATACCACAGATTCTCAATTGGATTGAGGTCTGGGCTTAGACTAGGCCATTCCAAGACATTTAAATGTTTCCCCTTTAACCACTCAAGTGTTGCTTTAGCAGTATGCTTAGGGTCATTGTCCTGCTGGAAGGTGAACCTCCGTCCCAGTCTCAAATCTCTTGAAGACTGAAACAGTCTTTCCCACAAGAATTCCCCTGTATTTAGCGCCATCCATCATTCCTTCAATTCTGACCAGTTTCCCACTCCCTGCCGATGAAAAACATCCCCACAGAATTATGCTGCCACCACCATGCTTCACTGTAGGGATGTGTTCTCGGGGTGATGAGAGGTGTTGGGTTTGCGCCAGACATAGAGTTTTTCTTGATGGCCAAAAAGCTACATTTTAGTCTCATCTAACCAGAGTACTTCTTCCATATGTTTGGGGAGTCTCCCACATGCCTTTTGGCGAACACCAAATATGTTTGCTTATTAACTCTGTGGTGAGTGGCTTAAAGTGGTCCTATGGACATATACTCAAATCTCTGCTGTGGAGCTTTGCAGCTCCTTCAGGGTTATCTTTGGTCTCTGTTGCCTCTCTGATTAATGCCCACCTTGCCTGGTCTATGAGTTTTGGTGGGCGGCCCTCTCTTGGCAGGTTTGTTGTGGTGCCATATTCTTTCCATTTTTTAATAATGGATTTAATGGTGCTCAGTGGGATGTTCAAAGTTTCTGATATTTGTTTATAACCCAACTCTGATCTGTACTTCTCCACAACTTTGTTCTCGACCTGTTTGGAGAGCTCCTTGGTCTTCATGGTGCCACTTGCTTGGTGGTGCCCCTTGCTTAGTGGTGTTGCAGACTCTRGGGCCTTTCAGAACAGGTGTATATATACTGAGATCATGTGACATAACATGTGACACTTAGATTGCACACAGGTGGACTTTATTTGACTCATTATGTGACTTCTGAAGGTAATTGGTTGGGGGGGGGGGCGGGTTATTATGTCAGGGATGTCTTGATCATGTATTGGCCACAAAACGCTACAGACGAAAACCTACATTGTTGTGAGAACGTCAACATCACACCATCCATGATAACATGGCATCCATGTGACTCATTTGAGTCTTTTATTGTCACATGCGCCGAATACAACAGGTGTAGACCTTACAGTGAAATGCTTACTTACAAGCCCTTAACCAACAATGCAGTTTTAAGAAAAATATCTAAAAAAAGAAGAAATTAAAGTAACAAATAATTAAAGAGCAGCAGTAAAATAACAATAGCGAGGCTATATACAGGGGGTACCGGTACAGACTCAATGTGCGGGGGCACCGGTTAGTCAAGGTAATTGAGGTAATATGTACACGTAGGTAGAGTTATTAAAGTGACTATGCATAGATAATAACAGAGAGTAGCAGCAGTGTAAAAGGTGGGGGAGGCAATGCAAATAGTCTGGGTAGCCATTTGAGTTGATGTGCAGGAGTACGGCAAGCTGTTTAGAAGCCTCTTGGACCTGGACTTGGCGCTCCGGTACCACTTGCCGTGCGGTTGCAGAGAGAACAGACTATGACTAGGGTGTCTGGAGTCTTTGATAATTTTTAGGGCCTTCCTCTGACACGGCCTGTTATAGAGGTCCTGGATGGCAGGAAGCTTGGCCCCGGTGATGTATTGGGCCGTACGCACTACCCTCAAGGTTCAGCCAGCGGTGTCACACATCCTCCCTTGATGCTTCCTGGTAGAATGTACCCCACTTCAGAGACYTTCCTTCCTTTCATCCTGCTCTGGCTGGTAAGGATGACATACGGTACATCTGTCTGACCACATCTGTCTGATTTATTCATGGTTTCACAATGGAGAGAGGTTGAGGCAACTCGGTGCAGCGGGGCACATCACCGTGGCTCCAGGTTTTCTTTGTTGTTGTTGATTTTACCTTTATTTAACTAGGCAAGTCAGTTAAGAACAATTTCTTTTTTGCAATGACGGCCTAGGAACAGTGGATTAACTGCCTTGTTCAGGGGCAGAACGACAGATTTTTACCTTGTCAGCTCGGGGATTCGAACTTGCAACCTTTCGGTTACTAGCCCAACGCTCTAACCACTAGGCTACCCTGCCACCCCAGGTTCAAACCCATCAGTACAGGAGAGGGCTGGGATTGGGGTGGGAAGAGGGGTGGGGTTTGATCATCTCATACCAGTAATAATTCATGTGATTTCAATTTCAGCAGATGCCATTCATTATTTGTGCTCACAGTCATTTTGGTTTTGTCCATTGCCATAATCCTGATGTATGGGCCTAAAGGGTAACACATAAATGTAACCTTCATTTATACCTTCTTATGAGGGTGATGAATCAGGGTGTTGGCAGGATTTGGCAGGATATATAGGCAATACAATACTAGATATTAAACAAGGTGCTCTCTACACTGTGCAGTAGTGAATTGCAAATATCATTGGACATGTACATATTTATGACCCAACTCAGTCGAGGCCTTCAGGAGAAAGGTTTGTGGGAGAAAGGTGGTGGTGATCAAATCAAATCACATTTTGTTGGTCACATACACATGGTTAGCAGATGTTATTGCGAGTGTAGCGAAATGCTTGTGCTTCTAGTTCCGACAGTACAGCAATATCTAACATGTGTCGTGTCTTTGCTATCGTTAAATTGAAGACTTACTAGTTTTTATCATAGATTCCTATAATTAGGGATTACGCGACCACTTGAGTAATAGCGTAACTAATTAACTATGAATTCGAGGGCACCAGGGAAAGTTATTAGATTACAAGGTTATTATTTCCCAATATAACCTTTCCGATATTTTCCTATCTGATCAATGGTCTTCTAATTCAATTTGTATTTATTCTACCTTTCGTCAGTCTCATTCCAAACGTCGTAAATCGCTGATCTGCACGAACCCAGTCTTCACTATGAGTCATCCATACATCAATTCTTGTCTTAAATCATTTATTTATTACTTAACTATTAATTCCACAGAAGATGCATAAAACAAACAAACTTAAAATGTACATGAATGGTTGGACGGATATGCCTGTGGGCTAAACCGGACATGGGGCTGTTAGACAAAAGGGAAAGTGCGTTGATACAATTCCTAGCAAGAGTCATAATTATACAAATTGAATGCTAATGCCTTAACATGAAGCCTCACTCATTCGGGAACAATGCAATATATATATATACTTCGTCCGTGTGTGTGTCTTGGTCGTTGGGAGAAAGTTTGTTTTGGTTGGAGTGAAGTTTCTGTTCGGTTGTGTTTGTTCAGATGGACATTCGTTAAAGAATGATTGTTTCGGCGGTTTGTCTTTCGTTCGAGTTCAATGATACATGAATTCCTAGCTGCAGACTAGTAATCATATAAACTTGTTCTCAATCTGTCTAAGAGTTTAACCACGTGGTATGGTTAAGATTCCGCAGTTGCTGTTTCAACTATTGTCTCTTGTGATGAGAGAAACATGGCCTGAATTGGTCATTTCTTAAAGTTTGGCTTTTTATTTCGATAGCAGAGAGGGGTTGTCCTGGTTCTGGACCATGGCTAGGGGCGGTCACTTGGATTTAGTTTCACATACAACGGGTTGTAATTTGCCTTAATTAAACAGTTCAAAATCATATACATTATCCAAACGTATAATGACTCACCAGTCTATCATTTTATAACAACAAACAGATGTTAGCCCTCATATCTGAGGTTATTATAAAACCCAGGGTTATATGTAATGTGGTCCCACAGTCTCCGTCCTAGTTTCCAAATGTGTGACCAATGGATAGTTATAGCTGGAACCTTCACTGATCATTCTGCTTTTTGCAGGAATATGAATATGTTCGTACCTCCAAGTCTGTGAGTGAGAGAAATTCCTTTGTCCTGAAGTTTTACCCTCTCTCTTAATACTGTTTAGGCCATGAGGAGATCGCTCAGAACTTTAACAGAGGGGTCTCTCTGTGATCAAGCATGGGTTGCCAAGGAGCCAAAGGGGGAGGCAGGGAGAGGGGGATGGGGTTTGGCTATATATCCATGCAGGCAATCATGAACATTAATCTAATAATTGTCCACAACAATACTTATAGCACATAAAATTAAGGAAAGAAATGGAAAAATATATCGACTTCAAGAGGTTATACAGCTGCACATCGAGAGATCCTGACGGGTTTGCATCATGCCTGGTATCGGCACTGCTCAGCTGCCCGACGCAAAGATACATGGGTAGTGCGGTTCGCCCAGGCCGTCATCCCCGGGCCAAGCTTTCCTGCCATCCATGAAAAAAAAAAAAAAAAAAGGAGGAAGGACCTCTACACAGGCCAGTCAGAGGAAGGCCTAAAAATTGTCCAAGACTCCAAGACACCCGAAAGTCATCAGAACTGTTCTCTCTGCTACTGCACGACAAGCGGTACGGAGCGCCAAGTCTAGGTTCAAGAGGCTTCTAGAACAGCTTCTATCCCAAGCCATAGACTCCTGACAGCTGATCAAATAGCCTACCAGACTATTTGCATGCC
>NW_019942878.1:371371-378073 GCF_002910315.2 Salvelinus sp. IW2-2015 | reverse complement strand
TTGTTATGGAAGATATATTCTGAGCACTTGAATCAAAGGACAAGTCCACGGTTTAAGGACATTATCCATATCAAGTCCCCAATGACATGTTACAAATAAAGACTGGATCGTCAAAGCGCTGCGCTCAGGTTCAAACCTGCGCTGGAGAACCCATTGGATTTCGCGTCCAACGCTTTAAACACTCTGCAATCAAAGCTTGCTGAGGTAGATCACACAAGGACAAAAGTATCCAAATTCAACTGCCTAATTGAATATTTTTCAAGCAAAGTAAAATAAGCTATTTTCTGAGCACTTCAATCGTTGGACGAGCCCACAAAATAAGGACAAATTTAACTTCTCTAGGGTAGGGGCAGCATTAGGAATTTTGGATGAAATGCATGCCCAAATTAAACTGCCTGCTTGTAGGCCCAGAAGATATGTATGCATATAACTGGTAGATTTGGATAGGAAACACTCTAAAGTTTCCAAAACTGTAAGAATAGTGTCTGTGAGTATAACAGAACTGATTTGGCAGGCGAAAACCTGAGAAAAATCCATTCAGGAAGTCTTTTTTTTTTTTTTTTAGTTTTTCTATTCAATGCCATTACAGTATCCATTGACTTAGACTCAAATTGCAGTTTCTATGCCTTCCACTAGATGTCAACAGTCTTAGAAATTGTTTCAGGCTTGTATTCTGAAAAATGAGGAAGTAAGAGCAGTCTGAATGAGTGGACCTAAAGTGTCACAGAGTTTTTCATGCGCGAGACCCAGAGAGTGCGGTTCTTGTTTACCTTTTAAATTGACGACGTTATTGTCCGGTTGAAATGTATGTGAAAATATAGACAGGTTTGCCTTTGCGCTGTGAGCAGGGTTCGAACCTACGGCGGGGAGACCCATTGGATTTCAAGTCCAACGCTTAACCACTCGGCCATCGCAGCTTGCTATGTTAAATACACTATCTCGTTCTGACCATTTTACTTCTTTGAAGGCTATCTACAGAAGACCATATTGAATTGTTTGTCAAGGCAGATATATTCTGAGCACCTGAATCACTGGACAATTCCATGTATTAAGGACATTATCCATATCAAGTCACCAAGTATATGTAAAAATATAGACAGGTTTGCCATGCGCTGTGAGCAGGGTTGAACCTCGCGGGGAGACCCCATTGGATTTCAAGTCCAACGCCTTAACCACTCGGCCATCGCAGCTTGCTATGTTAAATACACTATCTCGTTCTGACCATTTTTCCTCTAAAAAGAAGAGATTATCACTATAGAAGAGCCTACTTGAAATGTTTGTTATAGAAGATAATTCTGAGCACTTGAATCAAAGGACATGTCCAGCATTATCCATATCAAGTGCCGAATGACATGTTAAAATTAAAGACTGGTTTGTCAAATCGCTGTGAGCAGGGTTGAACCTGCGCGGGAGACCCCATGGATTTCGAGTCCAACGCCTTAACCTCTCGGCCATCACAGCTTCATCTGTTACCTTCAATGCCTTAACCAGTCCGCTATCTCGTTCTGCCATTTTACCTCTAAAATGACCAGATTATCGCTACTGAAGAGCCTATTGAAATGTTTGTTATGGAAGATATATTCTGAGCACTTGAATCAAAGGACAAGTCCACGGTTTAAGGACATTATCCATATCAAGTCCCCAATGACATGTTACAAATAAAGACTGGATCGTCAAAGCGCTGCGCTCAGGGTTCAAACCTGCGCTGGGAGAACCCATTGGATTTCGCTCCAACGCTTTAACACTCTGCAATCAAAGCTTGCTGAGGTAGATCACACAAGGACAAAAGTATCCAAATTCAACTGCCTAATTGAAATATTTTTCAAGCAAAGTAAAATAACTATTTCTGAGCACTTCAATCGTTGGACGAGCCCACAAAATAAGGACAATTTAACTTCTCTAGGTAGGGGGCAGCATTAGGAATTTTGGATGAAATGCATGCCCAAATTAAACTGCCTGCTTGTCAGGCCCAGAAGATATGATATGCATATAACTGGTAGATTTGGATAGGAAACACTCTAAAGTTTCCAAAACTGTAAGAATAGTGTCTGTGAGTATAACAGAACTGATTTGGCAGGCGAAAAACGGGGGGGCAAACATTTCAAGTAGGCTCTTCAGTAGCGATAATCTGGTCATTTTAGAGGTAAAATGGCCAGAACGAGATAGCGGACTGGTTAAGGCAATGAAGGTAATAGACGAAACTGTGATGGCCGAGAGGTTAAGGCGTTGGACTCGAAATCCGATGGGGACTCCCCGCGCAGGTTCGAACCCTGCTCACAGCGATTTGACAAACCAGTCTTTAATTTTAACATGTCATTGGGCACTTGATATGGATAATGCGTGGACATGTCCTTTGATTCAAGTGCTCAGAATTTATCTTCTATAACAAACATTTCAAGTAGGCTCTTCTATAGTGATAATCTTAACCGAGTGGTTAAGGCGTTGGACTTGAAATCCAATGGGGTCTCCCCGCGCAGATTCAAACCCTGCTCACAGCGCTATGCCAAACCTGTCATTATTTTTCACATATACTTGGTGACTTGAAATGGATAATGTCCTTAATACATGGAATTGTCCAGTGATTCATTGGGCACTTGATATGGATAATGCTGAAGATAATGATCATGAAGATAATCAAAGGTAAGGGAATATTTATGATGTAATTTCGTATTTCTGTTGACTCCAACATGGCGGAGAAATTTTGTTAAATCTGAACGCCGTCTCAGATTATTGCATGGTGTGCTTTTTACTAAAGTTTGAAAAAAATCTGACACAGCGGTTGCATTAAGAACAAGTGTATCTTTAATTATATGTWAGACATGTATCTTTCATCAAAGTTTATGATGAGTATTTCTGTTATTTGACGTGGCTCTCTGTAATTACTCCGGATATTTTGGAGGCATTTCTGAACATGGCGCCAATGTAAACCGAGTTTTGTGGATATAAATATGCACATTATCGAACAAAACATAAATGTATTGTGTAACATGATGTCCTATGAGTGTCATCTGATGAAGATTATCAAAGGTTAGTGATTAATTTTATATCTATTTCTGCTTTTGTGTGACTATCTTTGGCTGGGTAAAATGGCTGTGTCTCAGGCTATTGTAACATGTCATTGGACTTATATGGATAATGTCCTTTAAAACCGTGGACTTGTCCTTGATTCAAGTGCTCAGAATATATCTTCCATAACAAAACATTCAAGTAGGCTCTTCAGTAGCGATAATCTGGTCTTTTTAGAGGTAAAATGGCCAGAACGAGATAGCGGACTTGTTAAGGCAATGAAGTAACAGATGAAGCTGTGATGCCAAGGTTAAGGCGTTGGACTCGAAATCCATGGGTCTCCCCCGCGCAGGTTCGAACCCTGCTCACAGTGATTGACAAACCAGTCTTTAATTTTAAAATGTCATTGGGCCGTATATGGATAAATGCGTGACATGTCCTTTGATTCAAGTGCTCAGAATTTACTTCTATAACAAACATTTCAAGTAGCTCTTCTATAGTGAAATCTGGTCTTTTTAGAGGAAAAATGGTCAGAACGAGATAGTGTATTTAACATAGCAAGCTGCGAGGCCGATTGGTTAAGGCGCTGGACTTGAAATCCAATGGGTCTCCCCCGTAGGTTCGAACCCTGCGCAATGGCAAACCTGTCTATATTTTTCACATATACTTGGTGACTTGATATGGATAATTCCTTAATACATGGAATTGTCCAGTGATTCAGGTCTCAGAATATATCTGCCTTGACAAACAATTCAATTATGGTCTTCTGTAGATAGCCTTCAAAGAAGTAAAATGGTCAGAACGAATGTGTATTTAACATAGCAAGCTGCGATGCCGAGTGGTTAAGGCTTGGACTTGAAATCCAATGGGGTTCCCCGCGTAGGTTCAACCCTGCTCACAGCGCAATGGCAATACTGTCTATATTTTTTCACATACATTTCAACCGGACAATAACGTCGTCAATTTAAAAGGTAAACAAGAACCGCACTCTCTGGGTCTCGCGCATGAAAAAGCTCTGTGACACTTTAGGGTCCACTCATTCAGACTGCTCTTACTTCCTCATTTTTCAGAATACAAGCCTGAAACAATTTCTAAAGACTGTTGACATCTAGTGGAAGGCATAGAAACTGCAATTTGAGTCCTAAGTCAATGGATACTGTAATGGCATTGAATAGAAAACTATTAAAAAAAATAAATAAAACTTCCTGAATGGATTTTCTCAGGTTTTCGCCTGCCAAATCAGTTCTGTTATACTCACAGACACTATTCTTACAGTTTTGAAACTTTAGAGTGTTTCCTATCCAAATCTACCATTTATGCATATCATACTTCTGGGCCTACAAGCAGGCAGTTTAATTTGGGCATGCATTTCATCCAAAATCCTAATGCTGCCCCCTCCCTAGAGAAGTTAAATTGTCCTTATTTTGTGGCTCGTCCAACGATTGAAGTGCTCAGAAAATAGCTTATTACTTTGCTTGAAAAATATTTCAATTAGGCAGTTGAATTTGGATACTTTTGTCCTTGTGAGTCTACCTCAGCAAGCTTTGATTGCAGAGTGTTAAAGCGTTGGACGCAAATCCAATTTCTCCCACGGCAGGTTTAACCCTGAGCCGCAGCGCTTTGACTATCCAGTCTTTATTTGTAACATGTCATTGGGGACTTGATATGGATAATGTCCTTAAACCGTGGACTTGTCCTTTGATTCAATGCTCAAAATATCTTCCATAACAAACATTTCAAGTAGGCTCTTCAGTAACGATAATCTGGTCATTTTAGAGGTAAAATGGCCAGAACGAATAGCGACTGGTTAAGCAATGAAGGTAATAGACGAAACTGTGATGGCCGAGAGGTTAAGGCGTTGGACTCGAAATCCGATGGGGACTCCCCGCGCAGGTTCAACACCTGCTCACAGCGATTTGACAAACCAGTCTTTAATTTTTAACATGTCATTGGGCACTTGATATGGATAATGCGTGGACATTTCCTTTGATTCAAGTGCTCAGAATTTTATTCTATAACAAACATTTCAAGTAGGCTCTTCTATAGTGGATAACTCTAACCGAGTGGTTAAGGCGTTGGACTTGAATCCAATGGGGTCTCCCCCGCAGATTCAAACCCTGCTCACAGCGCTATGCCAAACCTGTCATTATTTTTCACATATACTTGGTGACTTGAAATGGATAATGTCCTTAAACATGGAATTGTCCAGTGATCATGGGCACTTGATATGAAATCTTAAATAATGTCATGAAGATTATCAAGGTAAGGAATATTTATGATGTAATTTCGTATTTCGTGTGACTCCAACATGGCGGAGAAAATTTTGTTAAATCTGAACGCCGTCTCAATTATTGCATGTGTGTGCTTTTTACTAAAGTTTGAAAAAAAATCTGACACACCGTTGCATTAAGAACAAGTGTATCTTTAATTATATGTTAGACATGTATCTTTCATCAAAGTTATGATGAGTATTTCTGTTATTTGACGTGGCTCTCTGTAATTACTCCGGATATTTTGGAGAGCATTTCTGAACATGGCGCCAATGTAAACCGAGTTTGTGGATATAAATATGCACATTATCGAACAAAACATAAATGTATTGTGTAACATGATGTCCTATGAGTGTCATCTGATGAATTATTTCAAAGGTAGTGATTAATTTTATATCTATTCTGCTTTGTGTGACTATCTTTGGCTGGGTAAAATGGCTGTGTGTTTTTTGGATTTGGTGGTGATCTTGTCACGTCTGCTCCCGCTCTTCCCCTCCCCCTGGCGCTTGAGGGCGCCAGAATGCCTTGCATCACTCACTCCTGCCATCCATCACGTACACCTGCCTTTCCTTGTCACGCGCATCAGCGTTATTGGACTCACCTGGACTCTCTTATCACCTGTTCATTTCCTCCCTATATGTGTCAGTTCCCCAGCTCTGTTCCCTGCTTCTGCATTGATTGTTTTCTGTTTGCTAAGCTGTTATGTCTCGTTCCATGTCCGTTATTTATTAAATGTTACTCCCCGTACCTGCTTCGTCTCTCCAGCGTCATCCTTGTGATAGATCGTGACAGAATGCAGAAGCCATCACACGAAGCATCGGAGTACTGGCGTTCTGGTTGTATAGTGGCATCGGCTCTGGGTCACCACCGATGGAACCGGGGGTGCCTAGCCTGCTCGTCGGGCTTCCACGCCCTAGCAGGCTCGAGAGGTTTCCTTGCCCCGGTTCTCGGATGGCGCCCATCCCACGTCGGGCCTCAGCTGGATCTCATTCTTGTCTGCCCAGCCTGTCCAGTTTTTGTTTGTTTGTTGTTTTGTCGGTGACGTCGGGGGTGGATTCTGCCGCCGATGGAACCGGGGTGCCTAAGCCAGCCCGTCGAGCTTTCATGCCCTGGCTGGCTCGAGAGGTTTCATTGCCTCGTTTCGGTGGTCTTCCATCCCACGTCACAATCCACGGCCATCATCGGTTTCCTTAGCGGATCGACAGGCGTCTGGACTCAGCCCGATCGTCAGGCTCCCATGCCTCAGCCGGCTCGCCAGGCTCTCACGGTCCAGCCGGTTCGTCGGGCTTCCACGCCTCAACCGGCTTGCCACGCCCATGTCTCGGCCGGTTTGCCCAGGTGGGACGCCGGGGGCGCCCCTAGTGGGGGGGTACTGTCACGTCTGCTCCCGCTCTTCCCCTCCCCCTGGCGCTTGAGGCCTCGAATC
>NW_019942878.1:344844-371346 GCF_002910315.2 Salvelinus sp. IW2-2015 | reverse complement strand
GTTTTTTGGATTTGGTGGTGATCTTGTCACGTCTGCTCCCGCTCTCCCCTCCCCCTGGCGCTTGAGGGCGCCAGAATGCCTTGCATCACTCACTTCTGCCATCCATCACGTACACCTGCCTTTCCTTGTCACGCGCATCAGCGTTATTGGACTCACCTGGACTCTCTTATCACCTGTTCATTTCCTCCCCTATATGTGTCAGTTCCCCAGCTCTGTTCCCTGCTTCTGCATTGATTGTTTTTCTGTTTGCTAAGCTGTTTATGTCTCGTTCCATGTCCGTTATTTATTAAATGTTACTCCCCGTACCTGCTTCGTCTCTCCAGCGTCATCCTTGTGATAGATCGTGACAGAATGCAGAAGCCATCACACGAAGCATCGGGGAGTACTGGCGTTCTGGTTGGTATAGTGGCATCGGCTCTGGGTCACCACCGATGGAACCGGGGGTGCCTAGCCTGCTCGTCGGGCTTCCACGCCCTAGCAGGCTCGAGAGGTTTCCTTGCCCCGTTGGCTCGGATGGCGCCCATCCCACGTCGGGCCTCAGCTGGATCGTCAGTTCTTGTCTGCCCAGCCTGTCCAGGAGTTTTTGTTTGTTTGTTGTTTTGTCGGTGACGTCGGGGGTGATTCTGCCGCCGATGGAACCGGGGGTGCCTAAGCCAGCCCGTCGAGCTTTCATGCCCTGGCTGGCTCGAGAGGTTTCATTGCCTCGGTTG
Source organism: Salvelinus sp. IW2-2015 (assembly GCF_002910315.2). NCBI lineage: Eukaryota > Metazoa > Chordata > Actinopteri > Salmoniformes > Salmonidae > Salvelinus > Salvelinus sp. IW2-2015. The sequence continues at coordinate 370,636 of NW_019942878.1, read as the reverse complement.
GCTCGGTGGCTTCCCATCCCACGTCACAATCCACCGGATCATCGGGTTTCCTTAGCGGGATCGACAGGCGTCTGGACTCAGCCGGATCGTCAGGCTCCCATGCCTCAGCCGGCTCGCCAGGCTCTCACGGTCCAGCCGGTTCGTCGGGCTTCCACGCCTCAACCGGCTTGCCCAGCGCCCATGTCTCGGCCGGTTTGCCCAGGTGGGACGCCGGGTGGCGCCCCAGTGGGGGGTACTGTCACGTCTGCTCCCGCTCTTCCCCTCCCCCTGGCGCTTGAGGCGCCAGAATGCCTTGGATCACTCACTCCTGCCATCCATCACGTACACCTGCCTTTCCTTGTCACGCGCATCAGCGTTATTGGACTCACCTGGACTCTCTTATCACCTGTTCATTCCTCCCCTATATGTGTCAGTTCCCCAGCTCTGTTCCCTGCTTCTGCATTGATTGTTTTTCTGTTTGCTAAGCTGTTATGTCTCGTTCCATGTCCGCTACAGCTCAGCGTTCAACACCATAGTGCCCTCAAAGCTCATCAATAATCTAAGGACCCTGGACAAAACACCTCCCTCTGCAACTGGATCCTGGACTTCCTGACGGACTGCACCCAGGTGGTAAGAATAGGTAACACATCCGCCAAGCTGATCCTCAGCACAAGGGTGTGTGCTCAGTCCCCTCCTGTACTTCCTGTTCATTCATGACTGCATGGCCAGGCACGACTCCAACACCATCATTAAGTTTGCCACAACAGTGCTACGTAGGCTTGATCACCAACAACGACTAGACAACCTATAGGGAGGAGGTCAGAGACTTGACCGCCTTGCATCACTCACTCCTGCCATCCATCACGTACACCTGCCTTTCCTTGTCACGCGCATCAGCGTTATTGGACTCACCTGGACTCTCTTATCACCTGTTCATTTCCTCCCCTATATGTGTCAGTTCCCCAGCTCTGTTCCCTGCTTCTGCATTGATTGTTTTTCTGTTTGCTAAGCTGTTTATGTCTCGTTCCATGTCCGCTACAGCTCAGCGTTCAACACCATAGTGCCCTCAAAGCTCATCAATAATCTAAGGACCCTGGGACTAAACACCTCCCTCTGCAACTGGATCCTGGACTTCCTGACGGACTGCACCCAGGTGGTAAGAATAGGTAACACATCCGCCAAGCTGATCCTCAGCACAAGGGTGTGTGCTCAGTCCCCTCCTGTACTTCCTGTTCATTRATGACTGCATGGCCAGGCACGACTCCAACACCATCATTAAGTTTGCCACAACAGTGCTACGTAGGCTTGATCACCAACAACGACTAGACAACCTATAGGGAGGAGGTCAGAGACTTGACCGCTTGGTGCCAGGACAACAACCTCTCCCTCAACGTAACCAAGACTAAGGAGATGATTGTGGATTACAGGAAAAAGAGGACCGAGCACGCCCCCATTCTCATTGACGGGGCTGCAGTGGAGCAGGTTGAGAGCTTCTAGTTCCTTGGTGTCCACATCACCAACAAACTAACATGGTCCAAGCACACCAAGACAGTCATGAAGAGGGCACAACAAAACCTATTCCCTCGCTGGAGACTGAAAAGATTTGGCATGAGTCCTCAGATCCTCAAAAGGTTCTACAGCTGCACAATCGAGAGCATCCTGACTGGTTGCATCACTGCCTGGTATGGGAACTGCTCGGCCTCCGACCGCAAGGCACCACAGAGGGTAGTGTGAACGGCCTAGTACATCACTGGGGCCAAGCTTCCTGCCATCCAGGACCTCTATACCAGGCGGTGTCAGAGGAAGGCCCTAAAAATTGTCAAAGACACCAGACACCCTACTCATAGATTGTCCTCTCTATTTGGCGACCCAGATTTGGACACCAATCTCCATATACTGACTGCTCCTGAGGACCTTGGTTTCACGGGGGCCACACCAACTGGCTCAAGGGACCTGCCTAAGATCTGAAGGAGGGTGTCATGCGGGTGGTTACGGTGTTCCGAACAGAGACAGATAAATAGGGCGAGACTGACATTTCTTGGAAACAATTATTCTTTATTTTTTTTAGAAAGTGGAGTTCCGAGGGAGCTGCCATCTGACGTTAACATCCAGAATCTGTGTAAACTGGATTAAAGCTCAGATCTGTGTGATCTGGATTAAAACTAAAATCTGTGTGAACTAGTTAAGATCAATTAACATTAGCATTCAGAATCTGTGTGAACTGGATGTGTGAACTGGATGAAACTATAATCTGAACAAACTCCCTCACGACGCCAGGTCAGCGGAGTCAATCACCACCTTCCGGAGACACCTGAAACCCCACCTCTTTAAGGAATACCTAGGATAGGATAAAGTAATCCTTCTAACCCCCCCCCCCCCTTAAAAGAGTTAGATGCACTATTGTAAAGTGGTTGTTCCACTGGATATCATAAGGTGAATGCACCAATTTGTAAGTCGCTCTGGATAAGAGCGTCCGCTAAATMACTTAAATGTAAATGTAATGTAAATGTTTGAGCTACTTTAAGGCCTTAAAGCAACAGCCCTGTGTGGTTTGAGAAAAGCGCTATAGAAATAAGAGACAATGCATTATAATGATATAGTATAAAAAGAATAAGGTGCAAATGTAATTGTTTTAAACCAAACCCCATTTTAGAAATAAATTGTGAAGTTACTACCGTTTTAAGGTTATGAGATCCTGTACCATGGGTTAGTATTGTAAAATGTAAAATGTATGAGTTGTGTTATGCAAGGAACTAACCTTGAGATAGAAATTAGAAAATATTCCCGCAGGTTATAAAAATGTAGAAAACAATACATTTTTTGTTTTGGGAACATTCATGTTTTGGGAACAGTACTGTGTGAATGTGAATGAGAGTTGTGTGAGTGTGGAAATAAACTGAAGTTTTGGATAATGAGATACAGAAATGTGTACAATAAGGATTATTTACAATTCGGATAATAGGTTTCGATATGTCGCATTATCGTGGGGTTCCGTCCATCACTGCCCATCAGAATATCACGGGGGTGGTATTGAGAGCTTGATGTTGTTTTCAGAAAGTAGCAGGCAAATCTATAATTTTTGGAAGTCTAAAGAATCATTGAGGATACATGTGGAGCATTATTCCTATGACCCGTCCGGGTTTCCGTTGGGAGCATGGAGGCACAGCTGACACTTTGTAGCAGCGGAGAGTCGTTGGAAACGCACACGGAGTGATTAATTAATGTGAGTACCTAAGATTTCCTACGTTATACATGGATTCTGTGAAGATATATCTTTTTTTATAAATGGTATGTGTATAATCGTTTATTAGAAATTTGATAGTGATAATATATAAACTTGCGCACCCATACATAGACGTACAAAACAGGTGTACAAAGTATTCAGAATGGTGCAGAATGTTCTCTTTATGGATCATTTGTTAAGGTTAAGCATTATATGACTGAGTTAAAGTCTCAGAAAAAAGATACGGCAAATATTAAAACCACGTGCAGAGAGGAACATAAATAACCATCACACAAGTATAATGAACACGAGGGGAGACAGAGAGCTGGTTTCAAACGCAGGGCGCAGCAGGTGTTTATTGCAAAGGACCACAGGGGCAGGCAGAAGGTCATACACAGGGGGGTCCAAAAGGGCAACAGTACAGGCAGGGAAAAGGCTAGCAACGTAGTCCGGGAGATCAAGCAATAGGTAGATAACAGGAAATCCGATAGGCTAAAGTACAGGCAGGGAATAGGCAAAAGGCGTCATTAGTGAGGCAGGAAAAAACTATCATACACGGGAGGAGTAAATCACTGGAAAACCAGCACTCCGAAAGACGTGTCACAAAACAAACAATTCCTCACAGTGATGGGGTGCAAAGAACTGTACTAAACAGTGTGTGATAATGAAATACAGGTGTGTGAACAGGTGATTAGAATTCAGGCGATTGGGATCTTGAGAGTGAGCTGCGTTCAGGGGATCTAGGTGTTTGAGGGTGTGAGTTGGAAGCAGATGTTACAASAAGAGGTAAACTACAGCAAAGCCATAGAGGCACTAATAGAAGCGCATACTAAAAGAAGCGCATGAGCATTCTACCAATTTGACTCGAATATGGGAAAAACAAATCAAATCATGGATATAATTCGGCAGCATCTCCTCGCTGATAGGAACATTCCAATCTAATAGCGAATTCAAGGATATAATTGTGACTTTGCACAATGACATAAAAGATAAAACCGATAAAATAAAGATTAGTAGATGTACTCAGCGTAATCTCACTAAGTAACTATTTGTTAAGTCATTTGAGTATGGTCAGTAGATACAAATTCTTTGTTTGAACATTTTTGTTTGCGYTATCCTTATGAACCACATAGCATATCATTGCATCGAACTTGATAATATATTAACTATATGCTGTCCAACTACCCAACGTTTATATCGACTTGACTATTCACGTCATTCTTAGCTTAGCGACAGTGTTAAATGGGGTGCTTTGTAAATTCGCTCTGGCTATTTGTTCGAATTTCAGAGTACTCGTCTGAATGTACCAAATAACTGATGAATTTACCAACGCTCAACACCCATTGAATATGGCCGGTGTCAGTAAACSTTAGGGAAAATAATGTAATATAAATTATTGCCAGCAGCAAAGTTAGTCACCAACACTTTGAATAACATGCTAAAAATTCTAACCAGCTCTGCTGGATGAGTAGAATGCAGAGTAAAGATGTGTTCTCGTGTCTCTTGTGTCTGGAAGTAGCGTTAGCCAGTTAGCTAGCCAACTTTAGCCAGTTAGCTTGAGTGCTTGACTGCCTTTGTGAGGCAAGAAAAGTATTATGCGTTATGAATCAGAAAGCTTGGATCAACGATGCCCCTTGGCAGATTTTGGGAATAATCTTTGTCAGAATCAAGGACAGTGGGTATTAGGTAAAATATTACAGAGAGCACGAATTATGTTTACAAATAGTCAAACGTGGTATCACGCCACATTTAAACAATCGCTAAAGATGTACATTTGAGGGTTCTGTGTTGATACAAGATGTAGTGAATTTGGCGGCGTAAAAAGACAAATTCACTCGTATGCCAAACATCACCACATTAGTAAACTACGTGGTAGAGCAGGGTCACAAGGCATCATATGGGAAAGTACAACCAGCGAAACAAGAGAGAACATAGTAATTAAAGTGGCCTTCCTGTGAGCAGAAGTTATGTTTGTTTTGACTATAATGAAGAAGAAAAATAATTCACCTGGTATAGTAATGTTAGACGGAAAGACAGAGGTAGAGATTGTAGAGGGATTTCTGAGTTTAAGGAAACAGAGATGTAGACTAGTGAGGTATCTTAAAGGGGCACACACATTTAATTAAACACGTGAATTATTTTGATAAGAAATGTACTGAAGAAACTTAATGTAAGTGTATTAATGTATGAAATGTTTGACTGTTTTAAAATAATTTGTCTAATAGAGAAAGAACTGCAACCTTAACCAACCGTTCTTTTGTATTTTTTTTGTACCATCATCTTTGAAATGCAAGAGAAAGGCCATAATGTATTATTCCAGCCCAGGTGCAATTTAGATTTTGGCAAGTAGATGGCAGCAGTGTATTTGCAAAGTTTTAGACTGATCCAATGAACCATTTCATTTCTGTTCAAAATGTTGTATCAAGATTGCCCAAATGTGCCTAATTTGTTTATTAATAACTTTCATGTTCAAAATTGTGCACTCCCCTCAAACAATAGCATAGTATTCTTTCTCTTTAATAGCTAATGTAAATTGGACAGTGCAGTTAGATTAAAAATAGTTTAGGAGTTCTGCCAATATCAGATATGTCTATGTCCTGGGAAATGTTCTTGTTACTTACAACCTCATGCTAATCGCATTAGCCTGAGAAGTTAAAGAAGTTAAAGGTCCTCAATTATGTCACCATTGCCCTTGATTCTAAGCAATTATTGACTTGGCCAAAGCTTTTAATACGGTAGACCATTCCATTCTTGTGGGCCGGCTAAGAAGTATTGGTGTCTCTGAGGGGTCTTTGGGCTGGTTTGTTAACTACTTCTCTCAAAGAGCGCAGTGTATAAAGTCAGAAAATCTGCTGTCTCAGCCATTGCCTTTCACCAAGGGAGTACCCCAAGGCTCGATCCTAGGCCCCACACTCTTCTCAATTTACATCAACAACATAGCTCAGAAGTAGGAAGCTCTCTCATCCATTTATATGCAGATGACACAGTCTTATACTCAGCTGGCCCTCCCCGGATTTGGTGTTAAACGCTCTACAACAAAGCTTTCTTAGTGTCCAACAAGCTTTCTCTATCCTTAACTTTGTTCTGAACACCTCCAAAACAAAGATCATGTGGTTTGGTAAGAAGAATGCCCCTCCTCCCACAGGTGTTATTACTACCTCTGAGGGTTTAGAGCTTGAGGTAGTCACCTCATACAAGTACTTGGGAGTATGGCTAGACGGTGCACTGTCCTTCTCTCAGCACATATCAAACCTGCAGGCTAAAGTTAAATCTAGACTTGGTTTCCTCTATCGTAATCACTCCTCTTTCACCCCAGCTGCCAAACTAACCCTGATTCAGATGACCATCCGACCCATGCTAGATTACGGAGACATACATTATAGATCGGCAGGTAAGGGTGCTTTTGGGCGGCTAGATGTTCTTTACCATTTTGCCACCAATGTAGGACACATCACTGCACTCTATACCCACTGGTTGATGCTTATTTATAAAACCCTCTTAGGCCTCACTCCCCCCTATCTGAGATATCTACTGCAGCCCTCATRATCCACATACAACACCCATTCTGCCAGTCACATTCTGTTAAAGGTCCCCAAAGCACACACATCCCTGCGTCGCTCCTCTTTTCAGTTCGCTGCAGCTAACGACTGGAACGAGCTGCAACAAACACTCAAACTGGACAGTTTTATCTTAATCTCTTCATTCAAAGACTCAATCATGGACACTCTTACTGACAGTTGTGGCTGCTTTGTATGATGTATTGTTGTCTCTACCTTCTTGCCCTTTGTGCTTTTGTCTGTGCCCATTAATGTTTTGTACCATGTTTTGTGCTGCTACCATGTTGTGTTGCTACTATGCTGTGTGGTCATGTGTTGCTGCCTTGCTATGTTATTGTRTTAGGTCTCTCTTTATGTAGTGTTGTGTCTCTCTTGTTGTGATGTGTGTTTTGTCTTATATTTATATTGTCTTTATTTTATATTTTTAATCCCAGGATGCCTTTTGCCCTTTGGTAGGCCGTCATTGTAAATAAGAATTTGTTCTTAACTGACTTGCCTAGTTAAATAAAGGTCACATAAATACATTTAAAAAAATAAACATTTCTTTGAAAGGTTAGAATGACCTCTGTCCTGAATTTCTAGTGTGGTTTGATAGCCCTCACTGGAAAGCTGAGAGATGGTTGGATGATGATTTGAAGGTAATTTTTAATACTGATAATTACGGAGAAGTTTATAATTAATAGGACCATATGAAGGATATAAATGTCTCTAGTCTATTTTTATTATTTCTTGAATCAACTTATGGGTACAATTTTTATGGAGTCAAGGGTAGTAATACGAATTTGATTTGCAGTGTTGTTTCTACACATTACACACTTCTATCGAGAGACCTGAGTCTAAGCCAGCAACAGGTGAAAAGAGCATCTAGTTGAAGCTATCAACTGCCTATTCTCTCGTGCCTTTTCTCTCAGGAGTACAAAAGAAGTCCACGTGGAGTGAGCATGGAGAGAGATCCGTTCCAAAGCTTCTCATGTTGATGGTATACTGGTCGACAAATGGACAAGACATAATAAGAGTTGTGGTGGGGCTCAGGTGAGACATTGCAATTGGGACAAGTGTGCCAAATCATTTCGATCCTTTCCAAAGTTGTGAAGGTTGGCCAGTTTAATGTTCAAGTCAAAAAACAATGTGCAGAGAAAGTAAAAGTGGGCTATGTCCTGAGAGTAAGATTCAAATATGCACAGGGGAACCTAATTGGATTTCAAGTCCAAGGTATTATTAACCAGTCGGTTAACTCAGCTTGACCACTACAAAAATAAGAGTATCTGTACTGCATAGCCTATTTGAACTGTTTGTAAAGGAAGATGCAAACAGGGTTTTAACCGGCGCGGTGTGACCCCACTGGACTTAACCACTCAGCCATCACAGCTTGCTGAATTAGCTCACACAAAAACTACAGTATCCAAATTCAAAAGCATAATTTAAATCTCCCGGGTGGCGCAGTGGTCTAGGGCACTGCATCGCAGTGCTAGCTGCGCCACCAGAGTCTCTGGGTTCGTMCCCAGGCTGGGCTGGGTTCGCGCCCAGGCTCTGTCGCAGCCGGCCGCCACCGGGAGATCCGTGGAGCGAAGCACAATTGGCATAGCGTCGTCCGGGTTAGGGAGGGTTTGGCCGGTAGGGAGGGTTTGGCCGGTAGGGATATCCTTGTCTCAGTATGTAAAAATTTAATAAAATGTATGCACTCTACTGTAAGTCGCTCTGGATAAGAYCGTCTGCTAAATGACGTAAGTGTTAATTACTTTTCAAGCGAACTAAAATAAACCTTTTTCTAAGCACTTCAATCATTGGACGAGCCCATAAAATAAGGACAATTTCAATTCAGAGGACATAGTTCAAATATTTAAAGGACTATTTTATCATTGCGCTGTAAGCAGTGTTAAAAACTGCACGGGAAGACTACATTGGATTTCAATTCCAACGCTTAAACCACTTGACCATCATAGTCGTGGGAATACAAGGAAAGTGATRGGGAGAAAGCACAAGTGGGCTTTTTACAGTGTGTGCAAATAGAGTAAGGAGGTAAGGCAATAAATAGGCCATAGTAGCGAAGTAATTACAATTTAGCAAATGAACACCAGAGTGATAGATGTGCAGATGATGTGCAAGTAGAAATACTGGTGTGCAAAAGAGGAAAAAGTAAATAAAAACAATATGGGTGTCACGACATCAGCCGAAGTTGGCTCCCCTGCCTGTTCGGGCGGTGCTCGGTGGTCGTCGTCACCGGCATACTAGCCGCCACCGATCCCTTTTTCGTTTTCTGTTTGTTTTGTCTTATTAGTTGCACCTGTGTCTTTTGGTTTTGCTTGATGGGCTTCCTTATTTATAGCTAGGCTACCCGCCCTTGTTTTGTGCGGGAATATTTTTATGTTACGTGTGTATGATATTTGGCGTTCGTGCTCCCGGACCTGGTACCCTGTGTGTTTGGGTTGGTCCACATTTTTTCTGTGTTGTGGGCACATTTTTTCTGTGTCGCCCTGTGTTGTGGGCAGTGTTTTTCGGTGCGTTATTAAAGTGCACTTCTGAACTTATGCTCTCTGCGCCTGATTCTTCCTCACGCACCTAGTCTCCCGTGACAATGGGGATGAGGTAGGTAGTTGGATGAGCTATTTACAGATGGGCTGTGTACAGTTACAGCGATCGGTAAGCTGCTCTGACAGCTGGTGCTTAAAGTTAGTGAGGGAGATATAACTCTCCAACAACATTTTTGCAATTTCTTCCAGTCATTGGCAGCAGAGAACTGGAAGGAAAGGCGGCCAAATGAGGTGTTGGCTTTGTGGATGACCAGTGAGATATACCTGCTGGAGCGCATGCTACGGGTGGGTGTTGTTATGGTGACCAGTGAGCTGAGATAAGGTGGAGCTTTACCTAGCAAAGACTTATAGATGACCTGGAGCCAGTGGGTCTGGCGACGAATATGTAGCGAGGGCCAGCCGACGAGAGCATACAGGTCGCAGTGGTGGGTGGTATATGGGGCTTTGGTGACAAAACGGATGGCACTGTGATAGACTGCATCCAGTTTGCTGAGTAGAGTGTTGGAGGCTATTTTGTAAATGACATCGCCGAAGTCGAGGATCGGTAGGATAGTCAGTTTTACGAGAGTGTGTTTGGCAGCGTGAGTGAAGGAGGCTTTGTTGCAAAATATGAAGCCGATTCTAGATTTAATTTTGGATTAGAGATGCTTAATATGAGTCTGGAAGGAGAGTTTACAGTCTAGCCAGACACCTAGGTATGTGTAATTGTCCACATATTCCAAGTCAGAACTCTCCACAGTAGTGATGCTAGTCGGGCGGGCGGGTGCYGGCAGCGATCGGTCGAAGAGCATGCATTTAGTTTTACTAAAGAGCAGTTGGAGGCCACGGAAGGAGTGTTGTATGGCATTGAAGCTTGTTTGGAGGTTTGTTAACACAGTGTCCAAAGAAGGGCCGGATGTATACCGAATGGTGTTGTCTGCCTAGAGGTGGATCAAGGATATATACAGAGAAAAGAGTCGGCCCGAGAATTGAACCCTGTGGTACTCCCATAGAGACTGCCAGAGGTCCGGACAACAGGCCCTCTGATTTGACACACGGAACTCTATCTGAGAAGTAGTTGGTGAACCAGGCGAGGCACCAGTAGCAGTAAATGGTGGAAGTATTGCCTGTGTAAAATCCCATTTAAACAGGGGAGGCTATAGAACAGCAGGAAGTGTCAGAACTCTGTGGCTTTCAAATATTTTTGTAAATGAATTGAGCATGGTGGTCTTGTCACGTTAATCATGGTTTTTATGGCAAGCATCCTTTTGTTTACTCACTCGATTTCTCTTCCAAGGTAGAAGGACTCAGGGTGATATTTGGACTCAAACCACAGTGTAGTCATTTGCCAAGTAAGATGCCATGCATGTAATCAAAAGCAAACCCTGCAATCATGTTGAAAACAGTAATGAACATTAATGGAGATGGGTGCACTCTACCACGTGGTCAACCTCTCTGCGCTGTTCAGTGTTTGTGCGTGGCTCTGGCTCTCTCAAGCATATACACTCTATTGAACCCATTTCCCTTTTCTACCACTTCTCCTTTGTGATAGCACCAGTTGTTCACCATTGCATTGTTTGATATTGTCATGGATCCCTCCGGAACTTTCATTACGCACACCTGTCCTCTATTCCCTCTGATTAGTACTTGTATAAGTGTGCCCTTTGGTTTCCATTGGGCGGTCGATTATTGTTACAATGTCTGTTGGTGCGTGTGAGTACCTGTGCTGTGTGGTTTGGGCTTTCGTGCCCTTGTGTTAATCATTATGCGCGTGTGTACTTATTCGAGGTACTCCTCGCTCTTTTGTTTGTGTTTCAACCCTATGTTTTGTGTACGTGTTTTGTTTGGTCTTTGTCCCCGTGCCATTACACGGCACGCCGTAATTTGGGTGTAATTTAAAAAAAGATGATGCATTCCTGCGCCTGTCTCCCGAATCATTCATATCAACGTGACAGATATCCTGTACTTTTCCAGCGAGCAAATGCATAATAAACTGTACAACACACACATTTGTGGGTGTCCCTCTCAACTGGCATGTCAAGCCCTCACCCTCAAGCGTAACACAATCTTGCACAAAGGAAATAATTCATTCCTGGGCTCTTTGGCCCCACAGGAATGATGTGCTTCACTCTTAGGTTCGGGGGAAGTTCATTATCTGTGACTTGTAAGGGAGAGGACTTGACTATTTGAACTTGAACATTAAAGTTCATTAGAGTTAAAGGTTAATTAAATCAGTGCCATTAAGGCCATGTATTGACTTGTATAATGCACCATCATAAATGTTCCTTGTACTATCTGGGCTGCTCTTGGACCTAGAACACTTATGTTCTAATGCTTCACAGAATTTGGAGTCTGATAACTTTTCCTTTAGTTTTGACTGATAATTTAATGAACACTGATCCACTCTTGACAAGAGATGGTATGTCCCCAGGGAGGCAACCACATGATGTGCAATGATCTGGCACTTCACTGCCAAAGAAATACTGGCATGTTGGACAAAAGTACTGCATTTCAAAAATATCATTACAGTCAAAAGATTGTTGGGGACATCTTTTGTCCCCTCTGTATAATGTCCAATAAATCACTTAGCGCTATATTGGCTGTGTGTCTTAGAGCATAGCAGAGCATTGAGAGCAGAGACTCATCTTCAGTCATTTTTTTTGCATTTGGATAGATGTAGCTTTTTTTCTCCCCACCTACTTGTCCTCTGACTTGATTTCTGATGTCCCCGCCTTGTCCATCTGTGTTGTCTCCAGCTGCGTTGTCTCCCAGTAAGCACAACACATTCCCAGGTCAGAAGGAGTCTTATAGCCGTAGTGTTAACATGAAGGCAGATCACAACAGATATCCAGGTCAGAAAGCTTATAGCCCTAGTGTTAACATGAAGGCAGGCAGATCACTAAGAAACAGACAGTGGAACAGAAAGACAAATGCAGGAGGTGAATAATGAAACAGAGAAGACAGCTAACCTGTATTTTGATATTGCTCCCATATATTGAGCCTATCCTATAGTTTGGCGGTCTTTGGTCACAGGGCGATCAACGTTGCTCTTGGACGAGCGGTCCTGTGAGGAAGAGCCATGCATGGTAGGTAACTGTAGCAACTGTCATTAACGTTTTAGAAAGGAGTGAGTGTGTAGCAATGCTATGCTGTTTTACCGGAGTGGAATACTTACCTGTAGCCGTACGGCTACAAGGCCGTTTTCCTCTTCCAATCTAAGGAGGGTAGATGTTGATGAGATGATTAAGTATACAGCACAGACAAAATACAACCAATCGTCATTATCGGTAGACAGTTTTGGTATAGACTGTTTTAAGTCCATATAAAGTTGAAGTCGGAAGTTAACATACACCTTAGCCAAATACATTTAAACTTAGATTCACAATTCCTGACATTTAATCCTGGTAAAAATTCTCTATTTTAGGTCAGTTAGGATCACCACTTTATTTTAAGAATGTGAAATGTCAGAATAATAGTAGAGATAATTATTTATTTCAGCTTTTATTTCTTTCATCACATTCCCAGTGGGTCAGAAGTTTACATACACTCAATTAGTATTTGGTAACATTGCCTTTAAATTGTTTAACTTGGGTCAAACATTTCGGGTAGCCTTCCACAAGCTTCCCACAATAAGTTGGGTGAATTTTAGCCCATGCCTCGTGACAGAGCTGGTGTAACTGAGTCAGGTTTGTAGGCCTTGCTCACACACGCTTTTTCAGTTCTGCCCACACATTTTCAATAGGAATAAGGTCAGGGCTTTGTGACAGCCACTCCAATACCTTGACTTTGTTGTCCTTAAGCCATTTTGCTACAACTTTGGAAGTATGCTTAGGGTCATTGTCCATTTGGAAGACCCATTTACGACCAAGCTTTAACTTCCTGACTGATGTCTTGAGATGTTGCTTCAATATATCCACATAATTTTCCAACCTCATGATGCCATCTATTTTGTGAAGTGCACCAGTCCCTCCTGCAGCAAAAGCACATTTACATTACATTTAAGTCATTTAGCAGACGCTCTTATCCAGAGCGACTTACAAGTTGGTGCATTCACCTTATGATGTCCAGTGGAACAACCACTTTACAATAGTGCATCTAACTCTAAGGGGGGGGGGGGGGTTAGAAGGATTACTTTATCCTATCCTAGGTATTCTTAAAGAGGTGGGGTTTCAGGTGTCTCCGGAAGGTGGTGATTGATTCCGCTGACCTGGCGTCGTGGGGGAGTTTGTTCCACCATTGGGGTGCCAGAGCAGCGAACAGTTTTGACTGGGCTGAGGGGAGCTGTACTTCCTCAGAGGTAGGGAGGCGAGCAGGCCAGAGTGGATGAACGCAGTGCCCTTGTTTGGGTGTAGGGCCTGATCAGAGCCTGAAGGTACGGAGGTGCCGTTCCCCTCACAGCTCCGTAGGCAAGCACCATGGTCTTGTAGCGGATGCGAGCTTCAACTGGAAGCCAGTGGAGAGAGCGGAGGAGCGGGTGACGTGAAGAACTTGGGAAGGTTGAACACCAGACGGGCTGCGGCGTTCTGGATGTTGTAGGGGTTTAATCGCACAGGCAGGGAGCCCAGCCAACAGCGAGTTGCAGTAATCCAGACGGGAGATGACAAGTGCCTGGATTAGGACCGCGCCGCTTCCTGTATGAGGCAGGGTCGTACTCTGCGAATGTTGTAGAGCATGAACCTACAGGACCGGTTACCGCCTTGATGTTGGTTGAGAACGACAGGGTGTTGTTCAGGATCACGCCAAGGTTCTTAGCGCTCTGGGAGGAGACACAATGGAGTTGTCAACCGTGATGGCAAGATCATGGAACGGGCAGTCCTTCCCCGGGAGGAAGAGCAGCTCCGTCTTGCCGAGGTTCAGCTTGAGGCACCCCCACAACATGATGCTGCCACCCCCGTGCTTCACGGTTGGGATGGTGTTCTTCAGCTTGCAAGCCTCCCCCTTTTTCCTCCAAACATAACAACGGTTTATTATGGCCAAACAGTTCTATTTTTGTTTTGTCAGACCAGAGGACAATTCTCCAAAAAGTACGATCTTTTGCAAACTGTGGTCTGGCTTTTTTATGGCGGTTTTGGAGCAGTGGCTTCTTCTTGCTGAGCGGTTTTCAGGTTATGTCGATATAGGACTCGTTTTACTGTGAATATAGATACTTTTGGACGCGTTTCCTCCAGAATATTCAGAAGGTCCTTTGGTGCTGTTCTGGGATTGATTTGCACTTTTCGCACCAAAGTACAATAATCTCTAGGAGACAGAACGCGTTCTCCCTCCTAAGCGGTATGATGGCTGCGTGTCCCATTGTGTTTATACTTGTGTACTATTGTTTGTAACAGATGAACGTGGTACCTTCAGGCGTTTGGAAATTGCTCCCAAGGATGAACCAGACTTGTGGAGGTCCACAATTCTTTTTCTGAGTCTTGGCTGATTTCTTTTGATTTTCCCATGATGGCAAGCGAAGAGGCACATGAGTTTGAAGGTAGGCCTTGAATACATCCACAGGTACACCTCCAATTGACTCACATTATGTCAATTAGCCTATCAGAAGCTTCTAAAGCCATGACATCCTTTTCTGGAATTTCCCAAGCTGTTTAAAGGCACAGTCAACTTACTGTATGTAAACTTCTGACCCACTGGAATTGTGATACAGTGAATTATAAGTGAAATAATCTGTCTGTAAACAATTGTTGGAAAAATTACTTGTGTCATGCACAAAGTAGATGTTCTAACCGACTTGCTAAAACTATAGTTTGTTAACAGGAAATTTGTGGAGTGGTTGAAAAACTAGTTTTAATGACTCCAACCTAAGTGTATGTAAACTTCCGACTTCAACTGTACAGTACATTCCATTTGTTATGAATGCCTGAAAATCATACAGTTGCTACGTATCTTGTTGTTGACCCGTGGCAATCTCCTTTTCGTCCGTCTTGGGACTGGCATAGGTTCTTGGAAGTAGGCCTTCAATTCCATGAGTAGGCCGACAGGCTAGATTAAATTAATGGGGCAAAATAGGTAATTGAAAATGAGATTAAAATTGCTAACCAAAATACTCAGAACAGTGTTTCGCCTAGGATTGTAGTAGACGTGGCCAATGGCACAGTTTTGGAGGCCCTGTTTTAAAGCAAATTTCCTGCAATTCTACACATTTTGTCATGGGGCTGAGAGAAAAATTGCAGTTTCAGAGCTAATTTCCTGCAATTCCCATGGTTTATGTTGTGTTATGTTATAATATTTTTTTTTTTTGTAGTTTAAGTTTACACTGAAAATGTTTTAGCATCCCACTTTTTTATTTATTTATGTTAAAATCAATATACACACACACATACATACAGTATAATTATATATATATATATATATATATATATATACTGTGCCTTCGGAAAGTATTCGGACCCTAGATTTTTCCCCACATTTTGTTACCATTATTCTAAAATGTAATAAATAAATCTACACATAATACCTCCTAATGACAAAGCGAAAACAGGTTTTTAGAAATTTTTGCAAATGTTTTACAGATAAAAATAGAAATACCTTATTTARGTATAAGTATTCAGACCTTTTGCTATGAGACACAAAATTGAGGTCAGATGCATCCTGTTTCCATTGATCATCCTTGAGATGTTTCTACAACTTGATTGGAGTCCACCTGTGGTAAATTCAWTTGATTGGACATGATTTGAAAAGGCACACACCTGCCTATATAAGGTCCCATAGTTGACAGTGCATGTCAGAGCAGAAACAAAGCCATGAGGTCGAAGGAATTTTCCATAGAGCTCCAAGACAGGATTGTGTTGAGGCACAGATCTGGGGAAGGGTAACCAAAACATTTCTGTAGCATTGAAGGTCCCCAAGAACACAGTGGCCTCCATCATTCTTAAATGGAAGAAGTTTGGAACCACCAACACTCTTCCTAGAGCTGGCCGCCCGGCCAAACTGAGCAATTGGGGGAGAAGGGCCTTGGTCAGGGAGGTGACTCCGCCCTCCTTTTGGAAAATCTGACCACGACTCCATTTTGTTGCTCCCAGCCTACAGACAAAAACTTTAACAGGAAGCGCCCGTGCTCATTTCTGTTCAACGCTGGTCTGACCAATCGGATTCCACGCTTCAAGATTTCCTTATCCCAGTCTGCTGTTCCCACATGCTTCAAGAGGGGCACCATTGTTCCTGTTCCCAAGAAAGCTAAGGTAACTGAGCTAAATGACTATCGCCCCGTAGCACTCACTTCCGTCATCATGAAGTGCTTTGAGAGACTAGTCAAGGACCATATAACCTCCACCCTACCTGACACCCTAGACCCACTCCAATTTGCTTACCGCCCCAATAGGTCCACAGACGACGCAATCGCAATCACACTGCACACTTCTCTAACCCATCTGAACAAGAGGAATACCTATGTAAGAATGCTGTTCATCGACTACAGCTCAGCATTTAACACCATAGTACCCTCCAAACTCGTCATTAAGGCCGCCCCCAGGTGGTGATGGTAGGAAACAACATCTCCACCCCGCTGATCCTCAACACTGGGGCCCCACAAGGGTGCGTTCTCAGCCCTCTCCTGTACTCCCTGTTCACCCATGACTGCGTGGCCATGCATGCCTCCAACTCAATCATCAAGTTTGCAGACAGCACTACAGTGGTAGGCTTGATTACCAACAACGCTGAGACGGCCTACAAGGAGGAGGTGAGGGCCCTCGGAGTGTGGTGTCAGGAAAATAACCTCATACTCAATGTCAACAAAACAAAGGAGATGATTGTGGACTTCAGGAACCAGCAGAGGGAGCAGCCCCCTATCAACATCGACGGGACAGTAGTGGAGAAGGTGGAATGTTCCTCGGCGTACACATCATGGACAAACTGAAATGGTCCACCCATACAGACAGCATGGTGAAGAAGGCGCAGCAGCGCCTCTTCAACCTCAGGAGGCTGAAGAAATTTGMCTTGTTTTTTTACAGATGCACAATCGAGAGCATCCTGTCGGGCTGTATCACCGCCTGGTACAGCAACTGCTCCGCTTACAACCGTAAGGCTCTCCAGAGGGTAGTGAGGTCTGCACAACGCATCACCGGGGGCAAACTACCTGCCCTCCAGGACACCTACAGCACCCGATTTCACAGGAAGGCCAAAAAGATCATCAAGGATAACAACCACCCGAGCCACTGCCTGTTCACTCTGCTATCATCCAGAAGGTGAGGTCAGGTGACAAGATTCTCTGGTCTGATGAAACCAAGATTGAACTCTTTGGCCTGAATGCCAAGCGTCACGTCTGAAGGAAACCTGGCACCATCCCTATGGTGAAGTATGCTGATGGCAGCATCATGCTGTTGGGATGTTTTTCAGCGGCAGGGACTGGGAGACTAGTCAGGATCAAAGGAAAGATGGACGGAGCAAAGTACAGAGAGATCCTTGATGAAAACCTGCTCCAGAGCGCTCAGGACCTCAGGACCTTTCAATAGGACAACGAGCCTAAACACACAGCCAAGACAATGCAGGATGGGCTTCGGGACAAGTCTCTAAATGTCCTTGAATGGCCTAGCCAGAGCCTGGACTAGAACCCGATCGAACATCTAGCATGGGGACATATTGTCTAGTCGCTTTTTTCCAGGGGAGATGAAGTTTATAAATGTACATGCTGGGCTGTGGGACAGTGGATACACATTGATACATCTAATGGAACTGTTAACAGTCATTACCTGTAGAATGAGGAGATTGTGGTGCTATAACTCCCTGCTATCAACCAATCAGCATCCAGGATCCAAACAACCCGTTTTATGTTGAGCTATATTGTATGTTCGAACAAATTAAAAATTTGATTATTTCATACTAATAAAATTGCAAAAAAATACAAAACATGTTTATCAAGTAAAAAAAAAAAAAAGTGTTAAAATGTCTTATGTTTTATGAGATTGAAGAACACATTGGAAGGGACCTTATGACCATTCATTCATACATAATCTTTCCAGATCCTTGGTATCCTTCGGTCTGCTCTTATGAACTGCTCTTATGAACTGCCCTCTTCAATCAAACCACAGCTTTTCAATGGGGTTCAAGTCCGGAGACTGAGATGGCCATTGAAAAATATTGATTGTGTTCAATTAACCATTTCTTTGTGGATTTTGACATGTGCAAGAGGTCATTGTCTTGCTGGAAGATCCACTTGCGGCCAAGTTCAGAATCCTGGCAGAGAAAACCAGGTTTTTGGCAGAACAATCTTCCTCACTGTGGGAACAAGATACACATGGGTCCTCTACCAGCCACTTACCCCAATAGTGTTATATATATATTKATATATTTTGTGTTTTGTATGTTGTTTTTGGTTTGTGCCTCAACAACTATTTGTCTCTTTTCATTTGAGAGTTCTTTGCCTTTCCCTACGGTGATGGATGACAAATAGATTTTGTTGTTGCCTCCTTTTTATACCGAAGTGAAACAGGAAGCCACGAAAGGCCACAATACAGTATCTTTGGTTGAGATGAACTTTAAAAAGTAGAATGTTAATGCAGAATAAAAGTAAATTTTTCTGAGAAATTGTATTAGTATAAAATAATATAATTTTCACATTATTTTTGCATATAGCTCAGTATTTGTAGTATTTATTTTGTTGTATTTTTTGCTAATTTTTCTCAATTTTTTGGGATGTGACTGTATACCATTTCCTGGTTGTTGTGACAGCCAATTGAATGGATTATATCTAAGACTACTAATTTTATCCAACACATAGGTTCAGGTCCCATCTGGCTTTAGTCAGATATATCAGACCAACTATAGTATAGAGTAGGCCATCAAGCCGTTTGTTGGTCTCTGAGGATACGTAGTTAAATGACTGCAGGTGAAATGGGATCCAAAACCTCTCAATCTCTCTCAATGATAGTGTTGGACATTGCTGGGCAGTCAAAAAGACCTTCAACGGCAACGACCTGGAATTGAATCTTTGGCTGTATCCTTTTCACTTATTGTAATCCAATTAATCTTATTTCACGGTCAACTGTCCTATCGCTCCAGCTACATCCACCTTTCGTAATACAAACATACGGAAAGCTGGGGAAGGGATTACAGGGAGTAATGATTTTCAGGGGAGGTTATTTTCTCCTGGCCAATTCCGAAGAGGAATTAAAACTCATTGTGAATTGAGAAAAATACCGGTGCACAAAGAGAAAGATGACCGAGAAGGGATTTTGGAATGTGATTGAATTCCCCTGAGAGAGAACTTAACGGCGCATATTTTCCGACTGAATGATCCTATAAATCCAGCCAAAGGATTCCTGGGATAAAAAACACACCTGAGAGAAGACTGATGAAGGGATTGGACACTAATCCTGTCATAATAAAGACCTTGGTCTTGTGAAACAACGGTACCTTGTTCGATTCCTTTGTCTGTTCACTGTAATAAATGATGATATAGCTTCCATAAAACATTCCAGCAAGGACTCAATCTGAACCCTGTCTCACATTGCAGTTTCAGTTGTCCCCCAAAAAATAATCTAGACAAGGTGTGTGTAAACAAAATCTTAGTATCAATAGCACATGGTGGCAGTGGTGGGATAGGTTCCTCAGTACCCAACGGGAGTAGTTTTTAAGGAACTTTGTTGTAACAGTGTAACCTGTTTGTTACAGGCTAAGAGTATTATATGTCACATGCACCGAATACAACAGGTGTAGTAGACCTAAAATTCTTAATTACAAGTCCTTAACCAACAATGCAGATTTTTTTTTTTTWAATTAAGTAAGAAAATATTTTCTATATTTGCGTTGAGGTAATATGTTCTTGTACATAGGGGTAAAGTGACTATGCATAGATAATAAACAGTGAGTAGCAGCAGCGGGAAAAAACGGGGACAATGCAAATCAATTGTTTAGCAGTCTTATTTTTTTATTATTTACAATGACGGCCTAACCCGGCCAAACCCTAACCCGGACGACGTGGGCCAATTGTGCGCCGCCGTATGGGACTCCCAAGCACGTCCACTTGAAATACAGCCTGGAATCAAACCAGCGTCTGTAGTGACGCCTCTAGCACTGAGATACAGTGCCTTAGACCGCTTTTATGGCTTGGGGGTAGAAGCTGTTAAAACCTCTACAGGATCAGTGTCCCTATACCGGGACGGTTGATGCTAACGTGCGCTAATGTGACTAATGTAACAGCAAATTTTCCAGGACATAGACATGTCTTAAAATGGMCCGAAAGCTTAAATTCTTGTTAATCTAACTGCACAGTCCAATTTACAGTAGCTGTTACAGTGAAAAAATACCATGCTATTGTTTGAGGAGAGTGCACAACAACAAAAAACTTTTATCACGGCAACTGGTTTGATAAATTCACCTATGAAGGTAAATAATGAACTTACATTCAGTAATCTTGCTCTGATTTGTCATCCTGAGGGTCCCAGAGATTAAATGTAGCATAGTTTTGTTTGATAAAATACATTTTTATATTCAAATGTAGGAACTAGGTTCTTCAGTTTGAACCGCTGCTGTCTCTGTCTCCACACCAACACATCTAGATGTGTGAATGCTAATGATCCATCATGTATGACATTCCTGAGAGTGTGTAAACTTACATTTTGTATTACCATATCATAGTTATGTACTTGAAAATGTATCAATTGACCAATTCGGCACATTTGGGCAGACTGGATCAATCTGAAACTTTGCACACACACACTGCTGCCATCTAGTGGCCAAAATCCAAATTGTGCCTAAATTGCAATATTATATTATGGCCTTTCTCTTGCATTTCAAAGATGATGGAACAAAAAAATATATAGAAAACGCATGTTTTTTTGTTTGTATTGTCTTTTACCAGATCTAATGTGTTATATRCTCCTACATTAATTTCACATTTCCACAAACTTCAAAGTGTTTCCTTTCAAATGGTATCAAGAATATGCATATCCTTGCTTCAGGTCCTGAGCTACAGGCAGTTAGATTTGGGTATGTCATTTTAGGCGAAAATTTAAAAATCCAATCCATAAGTTAAGGAGCCTTTTGGACCTAGACTTGGCTCTCCTGTACTACTTGCAGTGCGATAGCAGAGAGAACAGTTTATGACTAGAGTGGCTGGAGTCTTTGTCAATGTTAGGGGCCTTCCTCAGACACCGCCTGGTATAGAGGTCCTGGATGGCAGGAAGCTTGGCCCCAGTGATGTACTGGGCCGTACGCACTACCCGCTGTAGCGCCTTGGAGTCGGATGCCA
Source organism: Salvelinus sp. IW2-2015 (assembly GCF_002910315.2). NCBI lineage: Eukaryota > Metazoa > Chordata > Actinopteri > Salmoniformes > Salmonidae > Salvelinus > Salvelinus sp. IW2-2015. The sequence goes on along the minus strand of NW_019942878.1, from coordinate 349,186 downwards.
AACAGTTGCCATAACAAGTGGATGCACTAATTGTTGAAGCCGGTGACTGATGTGGAATATTCCTCAATTCCAGTCTGTGCTTGCAAAACAGTCCTGTAGCTTAGCATCCACGTCATCAGACCACTTTTCCGTTTTGAGCGTGTCACTGGTACTTCCTGCTTGAGTTTTTGCTTGTAAGCAGGAATCAGGAGGATAGAATTATGATCAGATTTGACACATGGAGGGCGAGGGAGAGCTTTGTACATGTCTCTATCTGTGGAGTAAAGGTGGTCTCYACTTTTTGTCCTCTGGTTGCACATGTGACATGCTAGTAGAAATGACAAATAACAGATGTAAGTTTGCCTGCATTAATGTCCTTGGCCACTAGGAGCGCAGGCTTCTAGGTGAGCATTCTCTTGTTTGCTTATGGCCTTACACAGCTTGTTGATTTCGGTCTTAGTGCCTGCATCAGTTTGTGGTGGTAAATAGACAGCTACGAAAAATATAGATAAACTCTCTTGGTAAATAGTGTGATCTACAGCTTATCATAAGGTACTCTACCTCAGGTGATCAAAACCMAGAGACTTCCTTAATATTAGAGGTGGCGCATAGCTGTTGTTTACAAATAGACACAGACCACCACCCCTTGTCTTACCGGAGGTTGCTGTTCTGTCTTGCCAATGCACAGAAAACCCAGCCAACTGTATATTMCCCATGTCCTCATAGTTTTTAATGTCCCATTGGTAAGACGGTCTCGAACGGAGCTCACCCAGTTTATTCTCCAGTGAATGCACGTTCGCAAGTAGGACGGATGGTAGAGGCGGATTATCGACTCGCCGACAAATTCTCACCGTCACCCGGCCCCCCTGTATCGGCGTATCCTCTTCATGCGAATGACAGGGATTTGAGCCTGGTCCGGGAGGAGACGTAAATCTTTTGCCTCCAATTCGTTAAAGGAAAACAATATTTGTTCAGTCCGAGGTAAGTAATCGCTGTTCTGATTTCCAGAAGCTCTTTTCGGTCATAAGAGACGGTGGCAGAAACAGTACAAAAAAGTTACAAACAACAAGAAAATACACACAGATTAGCATGATTGGTTGGTGTCCCGTAAAACGGCAGGCATCTGCCATCATCATGCCATAGTTGAGATCTCATTCCACCATTTTACCTGAACCAGTTAAGTGTCTAGTAATTGGGTGTTTGTGTCTGAATTGGTATTGGCTAAAGAGGCATTTGTAGGCCCCTCCCACTAAATTAGATAATGAGCTACAGCTGTTTAAATGTTTGTGCGAGAGTGCTAGTGTGGAAAAGAGGCATGGCAATACATTTGACAGGAGTACCAAGTCACTGTCGCTTTCCTTTGTCGTATTGGTTACAGTACAGAGGTCAAATCCAGAAAATGCAGACAGTGGAGGTCAAACGCAGACAGTAGAGGTCAAACCCAGACATTGCAGACAGTAGGGGTCAAACCCAGACAATGCAGACAGTGGAGGACAATCGCAGACAGTAGAGGTCAAACCAGACTTCAGACAGTAGGGGTTCAAACCCCAGACAATGCAGAAGTGGAGGACAATCGCAGACAGTAGAGGTCAAACCCAGAACATTGCAGACAGTAGGGTCAAACCCAGACAATGCAGACAGTGGAGGACAATCGCAGACAGTAGAGGTCAAACCCAGACATTGCAGACAGTAGGGGGTCAAAACCCAGACAATGCAGACAGTGGAGGACAATCGCAGACAGTAGAGGTCAAACCCAGACATTGCAGACAAGTAGGGGTCAAACCAGAGACAATGCAGACAGTGGAGGACAACGCAGACATAGAGGTCAACCCAAGGACAATGCAGACAGTAGCGGTCAAACCAGACATGCAGCCAGTAGGGTCAACCGCAGACAAGCAGACAGTAGGGGTAAACCCAGACATGCAGACAGTAGGGTCAAAAAAGAACAAAAACATATAAAAAAATAAAGAACAGAAGAAAACCAAAACCATCAAACAACCAGACAAATGCAGACAGTAGGGGTCAAACCCAGACAATGCAGACAGTAGGGGTCAAACCCAGACAATGCAGACAGTACTTTTCCCAAGCAAACATATATAGGTGAGCCACTCAACTAAAGGGTCAGCATGAGGAGGTTGGAGATTAAGAGCACTAAGCTGTTGCACAGCTGTGTTGTCTCTAGCCGCTGGCTGCTGGACTTAATGTTGTGCTCTGTGCTGAGTGTACAGCCCACTTAATTACACATTACCCTGAACATGTCTTAATTACACATTACCCTGAACATGTCTTAATTACACATTACCCTGAACATGCCATTCCCATTGATACTGCTTGGACCATTTTGACCTTGAACTTGACGCCTTCTCCATGACAAATGACTCTTTTATGATATGTGACCAAGCAAAATCGAGCCACAACAGAACCACCTCTTGTTAGTCGGGGATGGAACTACCAGGTTGAAAAAAACAATAATTAGAAAACCATTTAAGGCTCTATTGAGTCATGTTTCTTGCGCTCCCTGAGGAGGATAGTAGCAACTGACATTTCCTCAATCAATTCAATCAAAACCAGTCATAGCAAACTACATTTTTTGTCCGGTGAAACACTTCTCAAATGCTGTGTCACATTTATTAGAAGTGAATGTGATAGAGGGTGAGACTTAGCTATCATTACAAAGGTAATCCTGTGACATGGGTAAATAATCATGTCTGTGTGACATGTCGATTCGACTGATGGATCTGCTTTGCTCAGGCTTTAGTGAGTCTTTTCAGTGCTCCGTTCACCTAAAAGAGTTGGCTCAAAATAGTTCTTCCTTCAGTTGCATTTCTGTATTTTTTTTTATATATATATTTGTTTTATCAGCCCACACTGAGTGACAGAAAACTCATTTACAAAGAGGCTTATGATTTGAAGTAATCACTTTCATCAGAGCCTTGGGTAGGGAAAAGGTGGGAGGCATCTACAGTATATAGCCTCACAGGGGAATGTCCATCAAGCACGGCATGAAAGAGACATTTATTTGGCTCCCTGATTTGTGTACTGTTCCTACTGCCTTTTGAGCTCCAGACACTGATTAAAACATTCTCTGAAGATGGTGAATCCTCAGTGCAGGAACAATAAATAGTGGGGAAAGTGTCTCAGATCTGTTCCAGCAAAGAATTCCTTCAGTGCATCTAATACTTTGGCCAGGAAAAAAAATGTATATGAACTCACGTTTAACGATCTGACATAATGGTGTACGGTAGGCTACTTTTTAGGCCTTACATTAGAGATTAGCTTTTTTTTTCATGTTTCTAAAGTCTATTTTTAAGCACTACTGAACGAAGAGCCATTGAGTAGCCGAATGAATAGCTTCTAGGTGACCGGAGCAAAATTATCTGTTTCACCGGAATACTTAAAAATGCCCATCACAAGTGAAAATGTGCTGACACTTGCCCTCCATAGAATAAGTTTGACCCCTGTGCATTGGGTGAGTCAGAGAAATTGGAAAGTTATTTTCGGACTATAATTTCCTCCTCGTATTGTACAATCTGTGTGTCTCCTCTCTTTTCGTTGGCCTAGGGCTATTGGTTGCATTCAAGATGAGGTCATTTTTATTGATCTCAGTTTGTCAGAGTAGCCTGTCATTACGGTTATTTGTGTAGTATTAAAAAAGGTTCTGCTAAAAATTACGTAGAATTGCACGAAATGGTGTTTTTTTTTAAAGGCCCAAACATTTTACCAGACCGCCTCTTACATGTCTTTCACCATATGTGCAAATCCGAGGAAAGGTCTCTGCTCAACTCTGTGCCGCTACGTAAATGCGATGATAGATGCATCCCCCCCCCCCACACACACAACTCGAAACTTCTTCCATTGCAATGACTGTGATCTTTTTTCATTTCTTTGATTTACATGCACCAACGAAAACATGCAATAGACAACAATACAGATTAAAAAAAAATATTTAAATGTGTGCAGGTGTGGTTGGAAACCAGGGCTGATATGAAAACCACAAAAAAACGATATAAAAGTACTACAATAAAAAAGGTTTGTTTAAACAGATAACAAAATCTACCAATTATAAATGTATACATTTATTGATCGGTAATCACGAAAAAATGTATATTAGTTTTGTTTAAATATGTGTGTGCATGTGAGTGTGTGAGAGTTAGCTATATAGGAGGAGATTACTGAGTAGTTTGTTTCATCAGGCTGCCCCAGTTTTCATGGAGAGAGATTACTGAGTAGTTTGGTTCATCAGGCTGACCCCTCAGGTTACTTCATGGAGGAGATATACTGAGTGTTTGGTTCATTCAGGCTGACCCCCAGTCTTCATGGAGGAGATTACTGAGTAGTTTGGTTCATCAGGCTGACCCCCGTG
>NW_019942878.1:336239-342819 GCF_002910315.2 Salvelinus sp. IW2-2015 | reverse complement strand
TTTATCTCCAGTGAATGCACGTTCGCAAGTAGGACGGATGGTAGAGGCGGATTATCGACTCGCCGACAATTCTCACCGTCACCCGGCCCCCCTGTATCGCGTATCTCTTCATGCGAATGACAGGGATTTGAGCCTGGTCCGGGAGAGAACGTAAATCTTTTGCCTCAAATTCGTTAAAGGAAACAATATTGTTCAGTCGGAGGTAAAGTAATCGCGTTTGATTTCCAGAAGCTCTTTTGGTCATAAGAGACGGGTGCAGGAAAACAGTACAAAAAAGTTACACAACAAGAAAATACACACCAGATTAGCATGATTGGTTGGTGTCCCGTAAACGGCAGGCATCTGCCAATCATCATGCCATAGTTGAGATCTCATTCCACCATTTTACCTGAACCAGTTTAAGTTGTCTAGTAATTGGGTTTTGTGTCTGAATGTGATATTGGCTAAAGAGGCATTTGTAGGCCCCTCCCACTAAATTAGATAATGAGCTACAGCTGTTTAAATGTTTGTGCGAGAGTGCTAGTGTGGAAAAGAGGCATGGCAATACATTTGACAGGAGTACCAAGTCACTGTCGCTTTCCTTTGTCGTATTGGTTACAGTACAGAGGTCAAATCCAGAAAATGCAGACAGTGGAGTTCAAACGCAGACAGTAGAGGTCAAACCCAGACATTGCGACAGTAGGGGTCAAACCCCAGACAATGCAGACAGTGGAGGACAATCGCAGACAGTAGAGGTCAAACCAGACATTGCAGACAGTAAGGGTCAAACCCAGACAATGCAGACGTGGAGGACAATCGAGACAGTAGAGGTCAAACCCAGACATTGCAGACAGTAGGGGTCAAACCCAGACAATGCAGACAGTGGAGGACAATCGCAGACAGTAGAGGTCAAACCCAGACATTGCAGACAGTAGGGGTCAAAACCCAGACAATGCGAAGTTGGAGACAATCGCAGACAGTAGAGGTCAACCCAGACATTGCAGACGTAGGGGTCAACCCAGACAATGCAGAGTGGAGGACAACGCAGCCAGACGACGCCCAGATGCAGACAGTAGGGGTCAAACCCAGACATTGCAGACAGTAGGGTAAACCCAGACAATGCAGACAGTAGGGTCAAACCCAGACAATGCAGACAGTAGAGGTCAAACCCGACATGCAGACAGTAGGGGTCAAACCCAGACAATGCAGACAGTAGGGGTCACCAACAAATGCAGACAGTAGGGGTCAACCAGAATGCAGACAGTACTTTTCCGCAGCAAACATATATAGGTGAGCCACTCAACTAAAGGGTCAGCATGAGGAGGTTGGGAGTTTAGAGCAACTAAGCTGTTGCACAGCTGTGTTGCTCTTAGCCGCTGGCTGCTGGACTTAATGTTGTGCTCTGTGGCTGAGTGTACAGCCCACTTAATTACACATTACCTGACATGTTAATTACAACATTACCCTGAATGTCTTAATTACACATTACCCTGAACATGCCATTCCATTGATACTGCTTGGACCATTTGACCTTGAACTTGACGCCTTCTCCATGACAAATGACTCTTTTATGATATGTGACCAAGCAAAATCGAGCCACAACAGAACCACCTCTTGTTAGTCGGGGATGGAACTACCAGGTTGAAAAAACAATAATTAGAAAACCATTTAAGGCTCTATTGAGTCATGTTCTTGCGCTCCCTGAGGAGGATAGTAGCAACTGACATTTCCTCAATCAATTCATAAAACCAGTCATAGCAAACTACATTTTTTGTCCGGTGAAACACTTTCTCAAATGCTGTGTCACATTTATAGAAGTGAATGTGATAGAGGGTGAGACTTAGCTATCATTACAAAGGTAATCCTGTGACATGGGTAAATAATCATGTCTGTGTACATGTCGATTCGACTGATGGATCTGCTTTGCTCAGGCTTAGTGAGTCTTTTCAGTGCTCCGTTCACTAAAAGAGTTGGCTCAAAATAGTTTTCCTTCAGTTGCATTTCTGTATTTTTTTATATATATATTTTTGTTTTATCAGCCCACACTGAGTGACAGAAAACTCATTTACAAAGAGGCTTATGATTTGAAGTAATCTTTCATCAGAGCCTTGGGTAGGGAAAGGTGGGAGGCATTACAGTATATAGCCTCACAGGGAATGTCCATCAAGCACGGCATGAAAGAGACATTTATTTGCTCCCTGATTTGTGTACTGTTCCTACTGCCTTTTGAGCTCCAGACACTGATTAAAACATTCTCTGAAGATGGTGAATCCTCAGTGCAGAGAACAATAAATAGTGGGGAAAGTGTCTCAGATCTGTGACCCCCGTTTTCATGGAGGAGATTACTGAGTAGTTTGGTTCATCAGGCTGACCCCCAGTCTTCATGGAGGAGATATACTGAGTAGTTTGGTTCATCAGGACTTACCGCAGTCTTCATGGAGGAGATTACTGTAGTAGTTTGTTCATCAGGCTGACCCCCAGTCTTCATGGAGGAGATTACTGAGTAGTTTGGGTTCATCAGGCTGACCCCCAGTCTTCATGGAGGAGATTACTGAGTAGTCGTTCATCAGGCTGCCCCCAGTCTTCATGGAGGAGATTACTGAGTAGTTTGGTTCATCAGGCTGACCAGTCTTCATGGAGGAGATTACTGATAGTTTTGGTTCATCAGGCTGACCCCCAGTCTTAAAGGAGGAGATTACTGAGTAGTTTGGTTCATCAGGCTGACCCCCAGTCTTCATGGAGGGATTACTGAGTAGTTTGGTTCAGGCTGACCCCAGTCTCAGGGGAGATTACTGAGTAGTTTGGTTCATCAGGCTGACCCCCAGATCTATGACGGTGACCAGACGTGTAGCATCAAATCAATCAGTATGGAGTCTGTTAATTATAGTTATTTCCCCCTTTAATTGTCATTACAATTTGTCATCCACGTGCCCCTAAAATAAATCGACAATCCCCGTTTGCTTGGTAAAATGAGAGAGAGCGCGTTCTGTGGTTTTCTTACCACATTATGTGGTTCATATATTTCGAATTGTCAGAAGGACATGTATTTTATTCTGTTAAAAGTTGAAAGCAGGGTGCTCCCACTGAAAATGTTTTTTTAAAGCATTATACAACACATCCAACATTCTAATTATTTAATGTTCACCTAACCCTACCCTCTCACCTAACCCTAACCCTAACCCTGCTCTGACCTACCTAACCCTAACCTGCTTCCTTGACTCTACCTAGACCTAACCCCTGCTTTGACGCTACCTAAGCCCTAACCCTCGACCTAATTTGAGCTACCTAACTTAACCCTGCTTCTGCCTACTAGCCCTAACTTAACCCTGCTCTGACCTACTAGCCCTAACCTTAACCCTGCTTGACCTACCTACCCTAACCTTAACCCTGCTTTGAGCTACCTACCCTAACCCTGCTTGCCCTACCTAGCCCTAACCTTAACCCTGCTTTGAGTATACCCTAACCTTAAGCCTGCTTTGACCTACTAGCCTAACCTTAACCCTGCTTTGACCTACCTAGCCCTAACCTTAACCCTGCTTTGAGCTACAACCCTAACCTTAACCCTGCTTTTGACCTACCTAGCCCTAACCTTAACCCTGCTTTGAGCTACCTAACCTAACCTTAACCTTCTAGACCTACCTAGCCCTAACTTAACCTGCTTTGAGCTACCTAACCTTTAACCTGCTTTGACCTACTACCCTAACCTTAACCCTGCTTTGAGCTACCTAACCCTCCCTAACCTTAACCCTGCTTTGAGCTACCTAACCTTAACCCTGCTTTGAGCTACCTAACCTTAACCCTGCTTTGAGCTACCTAACCCTAACCTCCCAGTTATGTTCTGCTTGGTGCAGGAACTCTACTGAGTTAATGAGTTAACTGTATTATAATCAAATATGACAGAAATTGCATCATAACTGAAAGCTTGCATCAAGCCAACATACAGCTTCATGACTCAAATGAAAAACAAGCAGAGAAATCTGATGTCCACAACTGACCTCTTCATATCATGTTGTTCAGTGCACTACAGGATGTTGAGAAAGGCCGTCCAAAATTCAGCGTATGTTATGGTAAATAATGCTTCTAGTCGTAACCAATATAGGTCAAAAGGGTATGAAAACATACCTCAATACAGGCATGGAATGTGTCCCTGTACTCCTAATTATTCCACAATGCCAAACATCCTAGGCTAGATAATGCTAAAGTAGCCCATTGGATTCCATTAAAATGTTTTACAGGAGTTTTAGCAAATCAATGTAGACTGGGTTAAACAGGGTCGTAAAGGTGGTCAGCAAGGCCATTGTGGTGCAACAGGCAAAGTTGTATGGTTGTTACTGTTTTTAAATGATGTTTTAATGGGCTCCAGAGWGGCACAGCGGGTCTAATGCACTGCATCTCAGTGCTAGAGGCGTCACTACAGACAACCTGTTTTGAGTCCAATAGGGCTGCGCACAATTGGCCCAGCGTCGTACGAGTTTGTGTAGGCTGCCATTGTAAATAAGAATGTGTTCTTAACCGACTTGCCTAGTTAAATAAAATAATACTAATGTTGTAACCCTGACTGCACTAGGACAATCAATGTATTGATTGGTTGACAAATCTATGAATGTACCAGAGATCAATCATACATACCTTTGTGTGGACAAGTGATAGCCTTAGACTCAGAGTATCTCAGCGTGGTTCATGTAGAACTTCCCTGGACCAAAGACTCAGGGTATCTCAGCGTGGTTCATGTAGAACTTCCCTGGACCAAAGACTCAGGGAATCTCAGTGTGGTCCATGTAGAACTTCCCTGGACCAAAGACTCAGGGTATCTCAGTATGGTCCATGTAGAACTTCCCTGGACCAAAGACTCAGGGTATCTCATTATGGTCCATGTAGAACTTCCCTGGACCAAAGACTCAGGGTATCTCAGCTAAAATGCAGTGTAGCAAAAATGTTGAACTGTTTTTCAACAGAATATTGTGCCAGTGGCAGCGACATGCTGAATAATTGGGGATACAATTTACATTTAAATATTACATTTGCCAATAACTAAAATACAAAAAAAGGAACGATATATGTAATGAAAAATGAAAGGATGGTGATGTGTTGGTGTGTGTACTGATGTATCAGATACACTTACCTTTGGTTAACTAAGGGCCAGTTTCCCAGACACAGATTAAACCTACATTAGTCTTTACTAAGAGTGCTTCTTAGTCCAGGACTAGGTTTAATCTCTGTCCGGGAAACTGGCCCTAAAAGTGCAGCAGAGAATTTAGATATCAGGTATTCCTCCTGCTTGTGTGATTCCTTTGAAACATACAGAGGACTTCATTTATTGAATATGATATTCATCAGAACATGTGATATTCATCAGAACATGTGATATTCATCAGAACATGTGATATTCATCAGAACATGTGATATTCATAAAATAATCTGGTATTCATTAGAACAAGAGGTTTTTTTACAGTCTTGTGCCAGGTGTAAGATGAACATCTGTCAGTATTCAAAACAGAACCACAAATCAGTTTTACATCCACTGCCTAAAAAACATACAAATACAAGTAAACAATATGCTGCCTAAAGAAAGTATATGGGACATTTTGGCTGGGCCTAAATACGTACAGTAGTTGAAACATCATGAGATATATCAGTTTAATACAGATTGTTTGATTATCTTTTTTTATTATTGTTCACAGCTTTTTAACACTCTTTTGTTTCCAGTATTCTTCTCTCTTTGGCAAGTAGGAATTAGAGAAATGGTTTAGTAGGATGATTCGTGCTTCACCTGTCCCATAGGGTAATGATGGATGATACGTGCTCCACCTGTCCCATAGGGTAATGATGGTTGATACGTGCCCACCCTGTCCCATAGGGTAATGATGGATGACTAGGTGCTCCACCTGTCCAATAGGGTAATGATGGATGATACGTGCTGCACCTGTCCATAGGGTAATGATGGATGATTCATGCTTCACACTTCCCATAGGGAATGATTGGATGATTCACTGCTTCACCTGTCCCTAGGGTAATGATGGATGATACATGCCTTTACTGTCCCATAGGGTCATTTTCTTTGTTGGCTGCGCTCAAGTTAGACATAGCTGAAATTCCCAACTGGATAATTGACAGCCATTAGATGTCTTCTCTGTTTTTCTCTTTCCCAGTGTAGTATCATCTGTGAAGGTCAAGATAATTCCTGTAATGAAGTTGACAAAAGGGATGAATTTGAATAAGGATGGGAAGAAGTAGTAAATCTTTGGTAGTTTATAAACGCAATTGCTCTGCTTGTGCAGGTAACTGCAGAATATGGTCCCGACAACAAAATATCTTTCGGTACTATTGTAGCGCTACTTAGTTAGTAGAGAATGTAAGCACCTTGTTCTCGTTTTTTCAGTCAGGTACAGTGCAGTGGCCTCTTAATGCACAGTAGCCAATAACTACGGAACCAAACCGGTGCACGCGTGCCACCATCGTGCACTATCGTGCATAAATATATTTTGTCCCCCTACACAAAACGCGATCACGACACGCAGGTTCAAATATCAAAACAAACATTAAAACCTTATGTTTTAATGTTTAACAAAAGCTTTAACCATGTATGGCTAATGTTAGCTAG
>NW_019942878.1:328529-336214 GCF_002910315.2 Salvelinus sp. IW2-2015 | reverse complement strand
GTGGGTCCTAACACAATCAGATTACCAACAACCCTTCTTTAAATAACTATTCATTTAATGTATAATGATAAATGTCGCTTCCTTATTGCAAGATCGAACCATAGAAATTACGTCACTACATACATTGAATATATTTCTCTGCTATTTAGGACTTGTCACAGTAATACTTCACACTTGAACTGCATCATTACGAATTGAAATTGTCTACTTCGAAATGCTATATTTCTTATTGAAAACTTTAATAAAATCAGTGAATTGTGATATATTGACATTTCTCTAAGGCGTTTAAAAGGAGTCCAGCTTAGGGAGGGATGAGGTTAAATACTTGTTATACAACAAAGTTCATGTATTGTCGTAGTGTTCTTAGAGGATGCTGTATGTTCAGAGAGGCCTACTCAACTAAAATAACACGTTAGAGCTTCTCCAGGTTAAAATACAATTTGCCCCTCTGGACCTATTGCACCATCACAACAGGTCACATAAAAGCTGCCGCCTACTGTGCTTTTAACTCTACAGAATAAAAAAATAGTCGCAACCATCTTATATTGGTTCGAACGGGTCACTGCACTGGTGAGGACATGAATTTTACTATTATTGGGTTTAGTTGCAATCGTGCTGTGACGGCTCGTGAAGCAAGCATTCACTGTAAAGGCGTCATACCAGTTTGTATGTATGCACCATGACAAAATAACATTGCTTTTAAAGAGAAAAAACAATCAATATTTTACCATGTGGAGACAGAGACTTCCACGCTTAATAAAGCAACGGACTTGAAAATACATTTTGAGGGAGAAAAAACATTTTTTGAGGAGAAAATGAATCGACGCTCTACTGGATTTAAACCCATCAGGACTCCTGCTGAGCTGGAAATGAATCGGAAGAGACCCCACAGACACACCATACATAACTTTAACACTTAGTGTGGAGTATCTTATCTTCACCTCGCCTACCAGAGCAGGACTATAAGCGTGATAACTGGGAGAGGTTTTTTTGGTAAAAAAAAGGGTTAGTTATGTTTGAATTTAAGGTAGGCCTTATCCAGCAACATTTTCAATAAAGAGCCCTGCTAACATGGCCAATCAATTTGGTTTAAAAAAGATGTATAATGGGCACTTTGTTATAGATATCATATGGCTATCTAATGCAGCATCACAGGACAAACACCTTGCTAAGCGGAAAGTCTTTATTTTCTTCTTGTATCAAATGCAACCAAATAAAGCCACGAGGACTTGCCTTCGTGCTGCTATTTTTTTTTTTTTTTGCCTTGCGAGTTGGTCTTGCGTTTAAAGGCTTTTGCAGATGAACATCACCTGCCTCTATTACCTTGGAGACGATCGAACTCCCTGAATGAAAAAACAAGGGATCAAGAAGGAGAATTGATACCCTTGCCGCAGGCGAGCCATTGCAAAAGAAAACAGTGTGAAAATAAAACAGCAGGCCTACAACAATGCATATGCACAAAACACCTTAACTGAATGTAACAAGGCCCGAAGCCTCGTCGAGCTGCTCAATTAAAGCAGGGAGCTGATAGTTCCCTAGCGATTCGACACGCGTTTTAAAGTCTCGTTTTTCAGTTATGTGGGAAGCAACCACTCACAGTTAATCCCATGAGGAGCATATAGAGAAACATTCTGGGGGACACGGACCAGAGAGCTCCCTGGCAACACGCCCAGACCGGCTACATGACGTCCACCGCACAAATCCCATCTGAGTATTACACAACACAGGAGAACCCTTCAGAACCACACACACAGAGGCAAGAAGGGCAAAATCCCATGATAGACACAGGCCCCTTGTTCTCCTGTATTTATGTGCATTGGATACAGGGGCTGCCGGAAGTTTGGTGATTTTTACCAGACATTAGATAACCTGTGGTCGTCATTGCTCGGAGAATGAGTGGCCGCAACAGCCTGTGTTCCTCACAGTTAGCATACGCGCCTCTTTGTCATACTAAAACCAGTGGCAATCATTGTTTTTGGGTAAAGAAACCGGGAAAGAGGAAGAGAAGTGCCAGAGGTTTGCCATGTTTTCTGAATTCATAGGGTAACGTTTGTAAACTGCACCACCTTCGTGTGAGCTCTTAGTTTCTCAAAAATACGGGTGACTGTTACTTTCCAATGGACTTCACTATAAACAAGGGACGGGCCGCCACAGAGATGCGGGGTGTTAGAACGCAAAACGAGAAACAGCAGAAAGGAGGCGGGACCACAGGGCAGGGGAAGCGAAGGCCAAAGGGGGACGAGCGCCGGGAAGCAGCATAAGGCCCAGGCAATGGACAGCAACAACCGCCGGCGGGGCGGGAGGAGGGTGCGCCGAGGGGAGATCATGACGGGAAAAAGGTACCACCATAGGGAAAATTACAGAGAAAGGAGGGATAAGGGCAGCAAAGGGGGCATGCAAAGGGCCAACAATAAAAGGGACAGAGAGATGCGACGGTGCGAAAACGACCCGACACACCACCGGCCCCAGAAGGAAAGACAGAGAGGGACCACGACCAAAACCCCAGATGCCAGGCCTAGCCGCCTGTGCACCCACAAACTCAGGAAGAAAGGAAGCGAAAAGAGCTACAAAATGAACCATGCGCGTGACACAGGGATCGGAGAAAGAACCGAGTCGACCAATGAATCCAACCAAAGAAGCAACATCACGGAGAAAAAAAAACAAAAGGGCGCCCAGAAGATAGCAAGAAGACAAACAGCAAACAGCAATCAGGAAAAACCCAAACCAAATAAAGCCAAACCCACCCACACGGCCTAAACAATCCCGCATCGCCGAAAAAATGAACACAAAACAACAGTGCAACCCCATGCAACTGCCTGTAGCCCAAAAAAAAGCGCCGCAAAAAAGTAGAAAACAGCCAAAACCGAGAAAATTAGAACTGACGCCAAATAGAATGACGTTCCCCAATGACCGGTCAATCATTCCACTTAGTCCACAGAAAGGAAACGAATGGATAAGATGCCATTCCTGCCCAAATCTTGAACAGAGAACCCGAGTGTCCGCCGAAATCAAGAGCAACGGCCACGGGAAAAACCCGGTAATAGCCAACCTCCAGCAACCCAGTGCAAGAAAATAGAAACTCGTAAACAGCCAATGCTCGCACCCCACAATCAGGGCATGCAATTTTAACAATCGGGTAGTCAAGGACGACAGCTGAAGCGGAAGATACACAAGTACGACAAGCTGGAAATTTTCCGCAACTGGCATAATGACAGCCATGGTAGAATGTCTGTACTGCTGTGTGTTTTGGCGGGGTCTGCTGTTCCCAAGACGAGCAGAAGAACCGTGGTGAAGTGCGAGTCATATGCTGTCGCAAGCGTCAAGGGGAATGGAATTGTCCCCCTCGATAATGACCCCCACCTCCCGAAAAAGTTGCCACCAACGAAAGGGGCGCAGTGCTGCAAAATGGAGTGAGATGGTAGAAGGAGAGAAGGGGGAAGAAAGACCAAGTGAGGCTATAAAAAATCTTTTCCAAAGTACCGTTAGTCAGAACCGCAATTGCTCTGAGGGGCCAGGCCTAGCCCTGCAGAGCCTAAGAACGTGGAGCAAGATAGTAAGCAGGGGTCCGGAAACAGACAAAGGGGATTGATGCTGTTCGAAGAACAGAAAAACGATGAAAAAGCAAGAAAAAAAAAACGGGCAACTACGTAGGCGCTATCTAGTTAAGTAGAAGAATGTAAGCAACTTGTTCCGTTTTTCACAAGTCAGAAGTCGTACAGTGCAGTGGCGCTCGTAAGCACAGGCACAGGTAAACGCCAATAACCACGTGAACCCCGAAGAAACCGGTGCCACGCGTGCCACCATCGTGCACTATCGTGCACTAAATATATTTTGTCCCCCTACACAAAAACGCGATCACGCACACGCACAGTGTTCAAATATCAAAAACAAACATTAAACCTTATGTTTTAATGTTTAACAAAAGCTTAAACACCTGTATGGCAATTTAGCTAGTTAGTTGCACTTGCGACTGTAATTCCACAACATATATAACGGTCGGCCAACCGATGATATCATGTTCTAGTCATCCTCTCCTCCGTTCTCAGGCGTGTTTTTCCAATCTTTTGACTTTATATGGTTTGATTCACATCTAAAGCTATCATAGTATTACCTGTTACGACTGTCCGGCAACAACAGTTCGTCTTTTCAAATCACCCACGGCGGTTTTTAGGAATTTATAATTTATTAAATATTATTTTGATAAAAAATTAAAAGTATTAATATATTGTTTAGTAATAACTACAAATATAAAAAATTTTTTTAAATATATTAATTTTTTATCTATTATAGATTTAATTATATATTTATGATAAAATGTATAAAAATTATTTTGTATAACACTTTTAAATTAATACAGTCATTAAAATATTCTACAAAACATATAAAATTTAATACAAGATACAACTATAACCAATGAGGAGATGGCACGTGGTTACCTGCTTCTATTTTAAACCCAATGAAGGAGATGGGAGAGGCAGGACTTTCAGCGCGATCTGCGTCAGAAATAGAAAGGAGTTCTATTTTAGCCCTTGGCATCGCAGACGCTCGTTGGCGCACGCGAGCAGTGTGGGTGCAATAATTGAATAACATGGATTTCTACATTTATTTTGCGACGCTTGCGCACACGCGACGTGTCCGGTCTGGTCAGCATGTAAGAGATCATACTAGAAAAGGCTCAAATGTGTGGTGCAGTAATTCACTTGAAATGTATTATTGTCTTTCCACAGAGGACATGTCCAACGTGTTCTAGAACACGTCTCTGAATAGGTGTGGTCTAATCATGCAGCGAATAGAATTGAGACAAAACAACACATCAAGTAATCATGAATGTTCCATTGTTGCCCTTTCAGAAACATGGCTGACTGAAGAGACAAGCATGCTTTAGGGCATTGGGTGGCAGGTAGCGTAGTGGTTAGAGCGTTGGACTAGTAACCGAAAGGAAGATTGAAACCCCGATGCTGACAAGGTTAAAAATCTGGAATTCTGCCCCCTGAACAAGGCAGTTAACTCACTGTTCTGACGCCATCATTGAAAATACGAATTTGTTCTGACTTGTCTAGTTAAATAAAGGTAACATGTTAAAGTAATGTTTCACCAGTGTAGAACATGAAGAATAGGAGGGTCCATTTTTGTTCATAAATGTTTTCAATTCTTTGTAAGAGAGGCCCTCTCACTCACATCTGATAACCTTGATGTTGAATCTCTTATCATTGAATTTCCCTCCTGTTCATTTTCTGTTGGTAAAATAATGGTAATTGGATGCATTTATCGGCTACCCAATTCTGACATTAGTAGTTGTATTGATATCCTTGCACCAACCTTGGATTTGATTAATAACGATGATAAAATGTGTTTTCTATAGGGTGATTACAACATTAACGTATCCAGCTATCTGTGTCCCCTCATCTATWAGCCCACAAGAGTGACCCGTTCATCTGCCACCCTTATTGATAATATTTTTACAAAGTCTTTGAGTAATGTGGCTAATACAGGTATACTTTATACTGACATTTCTGGCCACTTTCCAATTTTCCACTTCTCTTTAGCAGCTGGAAGTGAACAGATGAGAATGATTAGTAGCATTAAATGTAGAATATTTAACAAAAGTAATTATGAGGGCTTTACGATGATGATTGATGAAATTTCATGGCAACATTTTTATATTCATGGCCGATGTGGAGTCTGCTTACCAAACTTTTCTCACATCTTTCAACTCTGTATTTCACCACTGCTGGGTGGGTGGCAGGTAGCCTAGTGGTCAGAGTGTTGGACTAGTAACCGAAAGGTTGCAAGATCAAATCCCTTAGTCCAGGACTAAGGTGAAGATCTGTTGACACGGTGAAGATCTGTTGTTGAATAAGGCAGTTAACCCACTATTCCTAGGCTGTCATTGAAGATAATAATTTGTTCTGAACAACTTCTTGTCAATAGGGGGGCGCTGTTTTAACTTTGGAAAAAATCGTGCCCTTATTAAATGGCCTCGTACTCTGTTCTAGATCATACAATATGCATATTATTATTACTATTGGATAGAAAACACTCTGAAGTTTCTAAAACTGTTTGAATTATATCTGTGAGTAAAACAGAACTCATTTGGCAGCAAACTTCCATACAGGAAGTGAAAAATCTGAAAACGAGGCTGTTTCAGGGCCTGCCTATTCAACTGGCTTTTATTTATCGATATGTATGCACTTCATACGCCTTCCACTAGATGTCAACAGGCAGTGGAAGGTTGAATGGGGTGTCTAGCTTGATCTGAGGCCGAATAAGAGCTTTTGGAGTGACAGGTCCGGTATTTTCTTTGTCTTCGACGGCGCGCGTGGAACCTCGACATTGTCTTCTGAAAAGCGTTCGGTATACACGGCGAATATCTCCGCCTCTGATTTTATTTGATACATATGAGAAAAACATCATAAAGTAGGATTTTTCAACCGAGTTTTATCAGTTTATTCAACGTTTAATGGGACTTTTGGAATTTTCCGTTCTTCGCGTCAAGAGATGATGGGAATGTTCGCGCCACAATGCTAGCCAAGGTTGCTAATTCGACAGAAGAAATGGACATTCTAAAACCAAACAACGATTTATTCTGGAAATAGGACTCCTTGTAACATTCTGATGGAAGCTCAGCAAAAGTAAGACAATCATTTATGATGTTATTTCGTATTTCTGTGTAATATTGTTGATGCCTATTCTCCGCGTTGTTGGTGTAGCTGTCTCACATAATACCCAAGCTGAATGTTGTGGTAAAGTTATTTTTAAAAATCTAAACACAGCAGTTGCATAAGAACCAGTGTATCTTTTCATTTGCCATACAACAAGTATTTTTATGTAAAGTTTATGATGAGTTCTTTGGTCAGATTAGGTGAGTGTCCAAAATAGTCTCCGGACATTCTGGGGAATTGTTGCTATGTATTCACAATGTATAACCACGGATTTGCAGCTCTAAATCTTGCACATTTTCGAACAAAATATAAATGTATTGTATAACATGATGTTTTAAGACTGTCATCTGATGAAGTTGTCCAAAGGTTAGTGATTAATTTTTATATCTATGTGCTGTTTTTTGCGAAAGCTACCTTTGCGGTGAATAAATGCCTTGTGTGTTTGGCTATTGTGGTAAGCTAATATATATTCTATATTGTGTTTTCGCTGTAAAACACTTAAAATATCGGAAATATTGGTTGGATTCACAAGATGTTTATCTTTCATTTGCTGTACACACCAATGTATTTTTTCATAAATGTTTTATGATGAGTATTTTATATATTTCACGTTGCTCTCTGTAATTATTCTGGCTGCTTTGGTGCTATTTTTGATGTGTGGCTGCAATGTAAAACTATGAATTATACCTCAAATATGCACATTTCGAACAAAACATAAATGTATTGTATAACATGTTATAAAGACTGTCATCTGAAGAAGTTGTTCAAGGTTAGTGATTAATTGTATTCTCTATTTGTCGGTTTTGTGAAAGCTACCTATGCGGTGGAAACATGGTGAAAATATGCGTTGTGTGTTTGGCTATTGTGGTTAGCTAATAGAAATACATATTGTGTTTCGCTGTAAAAACATTTTAAAATCGGAAATGATGGCTGGATTCACAAGATGTTTATCTTTCATTTGCTGTATTGGACTTGTGATTTCATGAAATTATATTATATGATATCCCTGTCCCGACTTAGGCT
>NW_019942878.1:277813-328305 GCF_002910315.2 Salvelinus sp. IW2-2015 | reverse complement strand
ATGAAACATGGTGAAAATATGGTTGTGTGTTTGGCTATTGTGGTTAGCTAATAGAAATACATATTGTGTTTCGCTGTAAACATTTAAAAATCGGAAATGATGCTGGATTCACAAGATGTTTATCTTCATTGCTGTATTGGACTGTGATTTCATGAAATTATATTATATGATATCCCTGTCCCGTTAGCTAGGCTATGCTAGTCAGCTTTTTTGATGAGGAGGATCCCGGATCCGGGAGGGTGATGAATAGAGGTTTTTAACTGACTTGTCTAGTTAATAAAGGTTAAAAAAATGTACACCAAATGCACTTTCTTCTACAAGTACTCATAAATGCCAGACAGTTTACCTAACCCTTTAATGGATTCTTCCAGGTTAATTCTTAATCCATCTATATAACACAAACACTGCGATAACCTTCATCCTCACTGCTGCACCTAACAGTCAATTCTCTTTCAGTTACTGAGGTATGTACCATATTCTTATCTTCACATTACCAAACATCATCATCCCTCAATAACTTCAAGAGAAGACTGGGGTCAACCTGATGAACTAAACTACTCAGTAATCTCCTCCATGAAGACTAGGGGTCAGCCTGATGAACTAAACTACTCAGTAATCTCCTCCATGAAGACTGGGGATCAGCCTGATGAACCAAACTACTCAGTAATCTCCTCCATAAGACTAGGGGTCAGCCTGATGAACTAAACTACTCAGTAATCCCTCCATGAAGACTGGGGGTCAGCCTGATGAACTAACTACTCAGTAATCTCCTCCATGAAGACTGGGGTCAGCCTGATGAACAAACTACTCAGTAATCTCCTCATGAAGACTGGGGTCAACCGATGAACCAAACTACTCAGTAATTCTCCTCCATGAAGACTAGAGAGGTCAGCCTGATGAACCAAACTACTCAGTAATCTCCCTTTAAGACTGGGGTTGCATGATGAACCAAACTACTCAGTAATCTCTTCCATGAAGACTGGGGGTCAGCCTGATGAACCATACTACTCAGTAATCTCCTCCATGAAGACTGGGGGTCAGCCTGATGAACCAAACTACTCAGTAATCTCCTCCATGAAGACTGGGGTCAGCTGATGAACCAAACTACTCAGTAATCTCCTCCATGAAGACTGGGGTCAGCCTATGAACCAAACTACTCAGTAATCTCTTCCATGAAGACTGGGGGTCAGCCTGATGAACCAAACTACTCAGTAATCTCCCATGAAGACTGGAGGTCAGCCTGATGAACCAAACTACTCAGTAATCTCCTCCATGAAGACTGGAGGTCAGCCTGATGAACCAAACTACTCAGTAATCTCCTCCATGAAGACTGGAGGTCAGCCTGATGAACCAAACTACTCAGTAATCCCTCCATGAAGACTGGAGGTCAGCCTGATGAACCAAACTACTCAGTAATCTCCTCATGAAGACTGGAGGTCAGCCTGACGAACCAAACTACTCAGTAATCTCCTCCATGAAGACTGGGGGTCAGCCTGATGAACCAAACTACTCAGTAATCTCCTCCATGAAGACTGGGGTCAGCCTGATGAACCAAACTACTCAGTAATCTCTTCCATGAAGACTGGGGGTCACCTGATGAACCAAACTACTCAGTAATCTCCTCCATGAAGACAGGAGGTCAGCCTGATGAACCAAAACTACTCAGTATCTCCTCCATGAAGACTGGGAGGTCAGCCTGATGAACCAAACTACTCAGTAATCTCCTCCATGAAGACTGGAGGTCAGCCTGATGAACCAAACTACTCAGTAATCTCCTCCATGAAGACTGGGGGGTCACCTGAATAACCAAACTACTTCAGTAATCTCCTCATGAAGACTGGAGGTCAGCCTATGAGCCAAATACTCATAATCTCCTCCATGAAGATGGAGGTCAGCCGCGAAACAAACTACTCAGTAATTCCTCCATGAAGACTGGAGGTCAGCCTGACGAACCAAATATCTCCAGTAATCTCCTCCATGAAACTGGGGTCAGGCCTGAATAACCAAACTACTCAGTATTATCTCCCATGAAGACTGGGGATCAGCCTGATGAACAAACTACTCAGTAATCTCCTCCATGAAGACGGGGTCAGCCTGATGAACCAAACTACTCAGTAATCTCCTCCATGAAGACTGGGGTCAGCCTGATGAACCAAACTACTCAGTAATCTCCTCCATGAAGACTGGGGTCAGCCTGATGAACCAAACTACTCAGTAATCTCCTCCATGAAGACTGGAGTCAGCCTGATGAACCAAACTACTCAGTAATCTCCTCCATGAAGACTGGGGTCAGCCTGATGAACCCAACTACTCAGTAATCTCTTCCATGAAGACTGGGGGTCAGCCAGAAACCAAACTACTCAGTAATCTCCTCCATGAAGACTGGAGTCAGCCTGATGAACCAAACTACTCAGTAATCTCCTCCATGAAGACTGGAGGTCAGCTGATGAACCAAACTACTCAGTAACTCCTCCATGAAAACTGGAGGTCAGCCTGATGAACCAAACTACTCAGTAATCTCCTCCATGAAGACTGGAGTCAGCGCCTGAGAACCAAACTACTCAGTAATCTCCTCCATGAAGACTGGAGGTCAGCCTGACGAACCAAACTACTCAGTAATCTCCTCCATGAAGACTGGAGGTCAGCCGACGAACCAAATTACTCAGTAATCTCCTCCATGAAGACTGGGGTCAGCCTGATGAACCAAACTACTCAGTATATCTCCCCCATGAAAGACTGTCAGCCTGATGAACAAACTACTCAGTAATCTCCTCCATGAAGACTGAGTCAGCTGATGAACCAAACTACTCAGTAATCTCCTCCATGAAAGACTGGGTCAGCCTGATGAACCCAAATAGCTCAATTCCTCCATGAAGACTGGCAGCCTGATGAACCCAAACTACTCAGTAATCTCCTCCATGAAGACTAAGGGTCAGCCTGATGAACTAAACTACTCATAATCTCCTCATGAAGACTAGGTCAGCCTATGAACCAAACTACTCAGTAATCTCCTCCATGAAGACTGGGTCAGCCTGATTAACCAAACTACTCAGTAATCTCCTCCATGAAGACTAGGGTCAGCCTGATGAACCAAACTACTCAGTATCCCTCCATGAAGACTAGGGGTCAGCCTGATGAACCAAACTACTCAGTAATCTCCTTCAAATAGTCTGACACTCACATGCACACACATATTTAAACAAAACAATTAGATGTTTTGTTGTTGTGATTACTTCAATACATTATACATTTATAATTAGTAGGTTTTGTTATCTGTTTTAACAAACATTTTTTTATATCTTATTTATTGTATTGTTTTTTTTGGTGTGGTTTTCATATCAGTCCTTGGGCTTCTAACCACACCTGTACACCGTTTTTATCTGTATTGTCTATCACTTGTTTTTCATTGGTGCAAATAAATAAAACAAATAAACTACTGTTAATGGATATGTTTTAATAAATGATTAGAAATATTACACTCTGAAACCATAACTCTGAAACCATATGATTGTATGAAAGTGATTAGTGTATTTTAATGCTGTGTGTGTTTTAGTCAGTATAATATTATATCCGGGAGTGTAGTCCTTAGCAGAATTAATGTTTTTGTGACAATAGTCTAGTATCTTGATAACAGACTGTCTGAGCCAAATTCGGTGCCGACCTTGGCTGGGCACTGAGAACTTCCCAGGATCCTATCTTGAGGGAGGGCAGGAAGAAGTTATTATCGCAGACTCCCCTAATCTCGTCGGCTGGTAGCAGGACAGTGTGGCGTAGGATACCTAATGTTTTGCGTGGAAGTATGTGTTGCTATAAAATGAAGGTCCTGTATTGTGCACGCCAGAACGTTCCCTGAATAAACATTTGACTATTGTGGACTGGCCTCTGTCTGTTTTCATTCAACCAGTATCTCAAAATCCTGGTTGCAGACGGAGTAGTTTAATTGAATTGGTTTATGAACATAATGAGAACTTAATTCTCGTCACACACACACACACCACACACACACACACACACACACACACACACCACACACACACACACACACACCACACACACACACACACACACACACACACACACACACACAAACACACACACACACACACAGCAGTCGTTTAGTCTACATGATTTGACCAGGGTGAGATCTACAGATGACAAGGTGATTGCTATAAGATATTAATGACTGCACCATCGGAACTAGATGCACAAGCATTTCGCTACACTCACATTAACATCTGCTAACAATGTGTGTGTGATCAATATTATAAAAAAAAATTGATTTGAAGTTCATTGTAACTGTATGTACATTTGTGGGTGTGTAAAGAAAAATACATGCTCTCTTTCTACGCCATTCATATGCATGTATGGTAGAGTGTTAAAGTGACAGAAAGGCCATCAGTGTAACAGAGGGTAGAAGTGCATTCCATTAACATGAAAATCCCGCATAAAAACATCGTTAAATTCAACAACCTTTTTGTGGAATGTTCGATGCAAGGCAGATATTGTACAGCATCCAGTGATCACACTTAGTCAACCTGGTTACCCGTTGGGGAAAGAACATCCAATAAAAACCAACCAGCATACTAATCAGAAGTCATTACCATACTGCCCACCAATTTACAACATAATTAGGCCCTGCCCTGTTACATTTGATACTGAACCAGAAAATTGAAATTTGAATCCATCCATGTGCAGTGCTTGGTATAATCTATTACGGTCTACTGATGAGGTATCACAACATAAAATGCTGACCTGTGTCGCCTTGCCTGATGAAACTTGATGGATTGTCCATTCACCGAGCGGACAGGACAGTGGAGTCGGGCAAATCAAGATGGGGATGGGTTTGCCTCTTCATCAACAATAAATGGTATGCTGACTCGGGCGCAGGGGAAATCTCAACCCATTGTTCACCTGTCTTGGAATACCTGTTGGTCATATGCTGACCTTTCTACCTCCCAAGGGAGTTTTCAGCTGTAATCATGACTGTTGTATACATTCTGCATCAGGACAAGAAAAAAAACAAGCAAACTATACAAGACTATAAACAAGCAGGAAAACTCTCACCCGGAGGCTGCTTTCCTTGCTGGCAGCGATTAAGACACATGGTGCCCTACTTCCATCAACACGTCTCCTTCACCACTAGGGGGGATAAAGTCATAGACCACTGTTCCTTACAAGCAAGCAAGCCCTCCCTCGTCCCCATTCGACAAATCAGATCATGAATCCGCACTCCTGATTCCTGTTTACGAGAAGAATCTCAAACAGGAAGTAACCTTAGACTCACTCCGTTGAGAAATGGTCATCGAAATCCGAGAATATGCTACAGGAATACTTTGCTAGCGCTGAGACTCCACCGATAACATCGACGAGCTAAACAACTCCATCACCGGCTTCATTAGGAAATAAATCAGCACCGTTGTCCCCCACGGTGAAGGTTCACTGTTTCCCCAATGAAAAGCCCTGGATTAACACAGTGGTTGGCACTAAACTAAAGGACAGGGCTACCACACACAGGGTAACGCAGACAACCCTGAGGCTACAACTGAGGACAGGAACAAATACAAGAAGTCCCGCTATGTCCTCCACAGAGTCATCAAATGAGCAAAAGGACAATATAAGAATAAGGTGGAATCATATTAGTCAGGTTCCGAAGCACGCCGCATGGGGCTACAGTCCATTACAGATTACAAAGGAAGACCCAGCCGTGATCTGCCCAACGATGCCTGTCTACCAGACGAACTCAATGCATTTTATGCATCCTTTGACAATAACAACACTGTGTTGAGTGTGAAGGGCCCCCACTGATCTAGAGGACTGGGTGATCTCGCTCTGCGAGGCCTACGTGACTATGGTCTTAAATCAGGTCAACGCTCGCAAAGGGGTATTCCAGGGCTCGTTCTCAGAGCATGCGCAGACCAGCTGCCAGTTCATTTTCAAATCTCCTTGTCCCAGTGTGTAATCCCCACAATGACTACTGCCCTGTAGCACTCACATCTGTAATCATCAAGTGGTTTGAAAGGCTGGTTATGGCACACATCAACTTCATCAACCCAGACACCTTAGACCCACCCGAATTTGCATACCGCCCCAACAGATACATAGATGACGCAATCTCAATTGCACTCCATACTGCCCTCACCCACCTAGATAAGAGGAATATTGGCATCGATCAGACATAATTTCCGGTCACAACTTGTAGACTTGTTTACGTGCTGCTGTGCGGTTTGTTGCTAAACTTATTTTGCTACCTGCCAACTTTACGGTTTTTACTTTTTAATTACCGTTTATATTTTTTTATTTTTTTCCCTCGCTCATCTTTTTTCATTCAACTTTTTCACCCCGGACGCTTTATTTGGACATGGTTCGTCAGGACCTCCATCAGCCGAAGCTAAGTAGTAACATTAACATGATGTCTTCTAATTGCAGTCGCTGTACTCATAATATACAGGAGAACGATCGCCGATAGCATTGCTGCAAGCCCAGCTTCAGACGCAATTGTTAGGCAAGGGTTTTTTAAGTGTTGGAAAGGATGAAACAGCGTCTGTGCCACCAATAACTACAGATAGTAGTATAAATCCCCTCGCACGGTCCCCGCAGCCGGGCAATTTTCTCATGGCTTCTGGGGGGAAATGCTGTAGGAATGCTCAACCGGTGTCGCTCATTTAGCCGCCAGAAAATTTTAACCAGTTCTCCCCATTAAGCAACGGGTCGGAGTCAGAGGCCGAGCCTTCTCTGGTCTCTCCTCCTCCCGTTATGGGGTCTGAGACGCCGAAGCCTCCCACTATTAGCTCTGACAAATTGAAAACCCTAGTCATTGTCGACTCCATTAACCGCAGTATTAGACTTAAAACAAATCATCCAGTGATCATACACTGTTTACCAGGGGGCAGAGCTACCGACGTTAAAGCTAATCTGAAGATGGTGCTGGCTAAAGCTAAAACTGGCGAGTGTAGAGCGTATAGGGATGTTGTTATCCACGTCGGCACCAACGATGTTAGAATGAAAAAGTCAGAGGTCACCAAGCGCAACATAGCTTCAGCGTGTAAATCAGCTAGAAAGATGTGTCGGCATCGAGTAATTGTCTCTGGCCCCCTCCCAGTTAGGGGGAATGATGAGCTCTACAGCAGAGTCTCACAACTCAATCGCTGGTTGAAAACTGTTTTCTGCCCCTCCCAAAAGATAGAATTTGTAGATAATTGGCCCTCTTTCTGGGACTCACCCACAAACAGGACCAAGCCTGGCCTGCTGAGGAGTGACGGACTCCATCCTAGCTGGAGGGGTGCTCTCATCTTACCTACCAACATAGACAGGGCTCTAACTCCTCTAGCTCAACAATGAAATAGGGTGCAGGCCAGGCAGCAGGCTGTTAACCAGCCTGCCAGTTTAGTGGAGTCTGTCACTAGCACAGTCAGTGTAGCCAGCTCAGCTATCCCCATTGAGACCGTGACTGTGCCTCGATCTAGTTTGGGCAAAACTAAACATGGCGCTGTTTGCCTTAGCAATCTCCCTGGAATAAAGACCTCCTCCATTCCTGTCATTATTGAAAGAGATTGTGATATCTCACATCTCAAAATAGAGCTACTTAATGTTAGATCACTCACTCACTTCCAAGGCAGTTATAGTCAATTAACTAATCACTGATCAGAATCTTGATGTGATTGGCCTGACTGAAACATGGATTAAACCTGATGAATTTACTGTGTTAAATGAGGCCTCACCTCCTGGTTACACTAGTGACCATATCCCCCGCGCATCCCGCAAAGGCGGAGGTGTTGCTAACATTCACAATAGCAAATTTCAATTTACAAAATAAATGTAATAAATGACTGCGTTTTTGTCTTTTGAGCTTCTAGTCATGAAATCTATGCAGCCTGCTCAATCACTTTTTATAGCTACTGTTTACAGGCCTCCTGGGCCATATACAGCGTTCCTCACTGAGTTCTCTGAATTCCTCTCAGACCTTGTAGTCATGGCAGATAATATTCAAATTTTTGGTGACTTTAATATTCACAAGTCCACAGACCCACTCCAAAAGGCTTTCGGAGCCATCATCGACTCAGTGGGTTTTGTCCAACATGTCTCCTGACCTACTCACTGCCAKAGTCATACTCTGGACCTAGTTTTGTCCCGTGGAATAAATGTTGTGGATCTTAATGTTTTTCRRCATAYTCCTGGACTATCGGACCAACACTTTATTACGTTTGCAATCGCAACAAATAATCTGCTCAGACCCCAACCAAGGATCATCAAAAGCCGTGCTATAAATTCTCGGACAACCCAAAGARTCCTAGATGCCCTTCCAGACTCCCTCCACCTACCCAAGGACGTCAGAGTACAAAAATCAGTTAACCACTGTCGTGTCTTTGGCATCATTAAAGTCAAGACTGTTATTTATCAAATCAATTCTCTGTAATTATTATTACGTGATTAAACAAATCATGTAAATGTGACTTGTTTATAGGAAGTCGGGGGCACCAAGGAAAATCTTCAGATTACAAAGTTATAATTTTCCAAATGTAACTCTTCAGATATTTTAATATKTGATCAATTAGTCTTATAATTCATGAATTATTCTATACATCACCTTAGTCTCATTCCAAACATCGTAAATTGTTGGTGATCTGCACGAACCCAGCCTTTACTATGAATCATCCATACATCAATCGCCTTAATCATTTATTTACTAACTAACTAAATAATCATAGAAATGCATAAACAAACAACACAGTAGCTATGGTTACAAGGAAATGATAGGGGAGGTTCCCTAGTAGGCTAAGCCGATATGACGGCTTGGTAGACAAAGGGAAGTGGGTGTAGACTGAGAACAGCGGGAAAGACAGAAAAGGAATCACTACACAGTTGATAATTATATTAATTGAAATGCTAATCCTTTGCACATGAACGCTCACTCATTCGAGAATAACTGCAATCAATATATATTTACGCTCAGTGTGTCGTCGTGAACTCTTTTGGAATCGTCTGTCTGTCTGTTGGAGAGTTCATCCGAGCGTCTCTCGCTCTGCTTCTCTGAAGATCAAAGTATTTTGTGGTTAGAATGGATACTTCAGAGTACCATTCAGAAATGTTCTCATATGATAGATGTTTTGGCAGTTGTCGGTCTTCGCGTCCCAGGTTGACATAAGTTATAGCCGCAGATTAGTAATTAGTGTCTAAGATTTGCTCTTATTCTTTCGGGATCGATAGTCTCAGAGTTTAACCATTTCCTGCCGTGTAGCCAATGCTCCACGTGGTATGGTTAGGAATTCAATAACCTTTGCACCCTTAGCTTACGMTGAGATTTTTGTGGTCTGAAGAGGATTTCCTCAMGAGGGGGTTTTCTTCGTAATAGTAGAAAAGGGCTGTTCCATGATGCCAGATCATGTCTGTTCCCACGGGGGCGAGCCAATGACTTAGTTAAACTTTAAAGGGAATGCAATTCTCTTTCATTAAAGGTTTAACATCACCTTACATCATTTCACAAATAGTTTAATCTTTACTCATTCATTTTATACAAGAATTAGATGCAAACCCCATAATTGAGAAATGTACATATTCAGAGATATAGTTATGTGTGTTTCCTGTCCTCTCTGAGGTCACCAAATGAAACACACTTGTCATACCCGTCCTTTAAGTGTCCACGGACCATTCACACCTTCTCACAAGTGGACATTTTCTATCAAATCCCCAWTTTGGGGATTTAGGAGTTCGACATGTGAAATCCTTTGTTTTCTCTATGTGTCTCTTTCTGCATGGCCAGGAATTTACGACCTGACATAACAGAACCTGGGTGTAGGCGAGAGAGAGAGAGAGAGGGGGATGCCACGATCTATACCCAGAAAGGGCCACGTCATGACACCACCTAACTGAGGAACTCAATTTAACCTTGCGTAATACCCTAGATGCAGTCGCACCCCTAAAAACCAAAAACATTTGTTATAAGAAACTAGCTCCCTGGTATATAGAAAATACCCGAGCTCTGAAGCAAGCTTCCAGAAAATTGGAACGGAAATGCKGCTACACCAAACTGGAAGTCTTCCGACTAACTTGGAAAGACAGTACCGTGCAGTCTCAAAGAGCCCTCACTGCTGCTCGATCATCCTATTTTTCCAACTTAATTTATGAAAATTTAAAAAATCCAAAATGTATTTTTGATACTGTCGCAAAGTTAACTAAAAATCAGCATTCCCCAAGAGAGGATGGCTTTCACTTTAGCAGTGATGAAATCATGAACTTCTTTGACGAAAATATCATGATAATTAGAAAGCAAATTACAAACTCCTCTTTAAATCTGCGTATTCCTCCAGAGCTCAGTTGCCCTGAGTCTACACAACACTGCCAGGAACTAGGATCAAAGGAGACACTCAAGTCTCTTGACACATTGAGGAAAATAATCATGGCCTCTTAACATTCAAGTTGCATACTGGACCCTATTCCAACTAAACTACTGAAAGAGCTGCTTCCTGTGCTTGGCCCTCCTATGTTGAACATAATAAACAGCTCTCTATCCACCGGATGTGTACCAAACTCACTAAAAGTGGCAGTAATAAAGCCTCTCCTGAAAAAGCTCAACCTTGACCGATAAAATATAACAAACTATCGGCCTATATCGAATCTTCCATTCCTCTCAATTTTTTTTGTAAAAGCTGTTGCGCAGCAACTCACTGCCTTCCTGAAGATAACCAATGTATACGAAACGCCTCAGTATGGTTTTAGACCCCATCATAGCACTGAGACTGCACTTGTGAAGGTGGTAAATTACCTTTTAATGGCATCAGACCGAGGCTCTGCATCTGTCCTCGTGCTCCTAGACCTTAGTGCTGTTTTGATAGCATCGATCACCACATTCTTTTGGAGAGATTGGAAACCCAAATTGGTCTACATGAACAAGGTCAGGCCTGGTTTAGATCTTATCTGTCTGATAGATATCAGTTTGTCTCTGTAGATGGTTTGTCCTCTGACAAATCAACTGTACATTTCGGTGTTCCTCAAGGCTCCATTTTAGGACCACTATTGTTTTCACTATATATGTTCCCTCTTGTTGATGTCATTCGGAATCGGAAACATAATGTTAACTTTCACTGCTATGCGGAAGACACACAGGTGTACATTTCGATGAAACATGMTGAAGCCCCAAAATTGRCCTCCCTGGAAACCTGTGTTTCAGACATACGGAAGTGGATGGCGGCAAATGTTCTACTTTTAAACTCGGACAAAACAGAGATGCTAGTTCTAGGTCCCAAGAAACAAAGAGATCTTCTGTTGAATCTGACAATTAATCTTGATGGTTGTACAGTCGTCTCAAATAAAACTGTGAAGGACCTCGGCGTTACTCTGGACCCAGATCTCTCTTTTGACAAACATATCAAGACTGTACAAGACTGTTTCAAGGACAGCTTTTTTCCATCTACCTAACATTGCAAAAATCTGACACTTTCTGTCCAAAAATGATGCTGAAAAATGTATCCATGCTTTTGTCACTTCAAGGTTAGACTACTGCAATGCTCTACTTTCCGGCTACCCGGATAAAGCACTAAATTAACTTCAGTTAGTGCTAAACACGGCTGCTAGAATCTTGACTAGAACTAAAACATTTGATCATATTACTCCAATGCTAGCCTCTCCACTGGCTTCCTGTTAAGGCTAGGGCTGATTTCAAGGTTTTACTGCTAACTTACAAATCATTACATGGGCTTGCTCCTACCCATCTTTCCGATTTGGTCATGCCATACATACCTACACGTACGCTACGGTCACATGATGCAGGCCTCCTTACTGTCCCTAGAATTTCTAAGCAAACAGCTGGAGTGTAACGTTCGTCGTATGGAGGAAGAGAGGAGGACCAAGGCGCAGCGTGAAAAGTATCKATTTTAATAGAATACGTTAAACAAACAAACAAAATAATGATAAACGAGAATAACACGAAACGAAACAGTTCTGTCTGGTGCAGACACACAAAGACTGAAAATAACCACCCAAAAAACCCAACACAAAACAGGCTACCTAAATATGGTTCCCAATCAGAGACAATGACTAWCACCTGCCTCTGATTGAGAACCATATCAGGCCAAACACAGAAATAGAAAAACATAGATAAACAAACATAGACTGCCCACCCCAACTCACGCCCTGACCATACTAAATAAAGYCAAAAACAAAGGAAATAAAGGTCAGAACGTGACATGGAGGCAGGGCTTTCTCCTATAGAGCTCAATTTTTATGGAATGGTCTGCCTATCCATGTGAGAGACGCAGACTCTGTCTCATCCTTTAAGTCTTTATTGAAGACTCATCTCTTCAGTAGGTCCTATGATTGAGTGTAGTCTGGCCCAGGAGTGTGAAGGTGAACGGAACGGCACTGGAGCAACGAACCGCCCTTGCTGTCTCTGCTTGGCCAGTTCCACTCTCTCCACTGGGATTCTCTGCCTRAAACCCTATTACAGGGGCTGAGTCACTGGCTTACTGGTGCTCTTTCATGCCGTCCCTTAAGTGGGTTGAGTCACTGACGTGATCTTCCTGTCCCGGTTGGTGCCCCACCTTGGGTTCGTGCCGTGGGGGAGATATTCATGGGCTATACTCGGCCTTGTCTCAGGATAGTAGGTTGGTGGTTGAAGTTATCCCTCTAGTGGTGTGGGGGCTGTGCTTTGGAAAAGTGGGTGGGGTTATATCCTGCCTGTTTGGCCCTGTCCGGGGGTATCATCGMACGACCCCTCCTGTCTCAGCCTCCAGTATTTATGCTGCAATAGTTTGTGTCGGGGGGATAGGGTCAGTCTGTTATATCCTGTCTTATCCAGTGTCCTGTGTGAATTTAAGTATGCTCTCTCTAATTCTCTCTCTCTTTTTTTRRRRRRRRRRRRRTTTTTTTRWATCTTTTTCTCGGAGGACCTGAGCCCTAGGACCATGCCTCAGGACTACCTGGCCTGATGACTCCTTGCTATCCCCAGTCTACCTGGTRGTACTGCTGCTCCAGTTTCAACTGTTCTGCCTGCGGCTATGGAACCCTGACCTGTTCACCGGACGTGCTACCTGTCCCAGACCTGCTGTTTTCAACTCTCTAGAGACAGCAGGAGCGGTAGAGATACTCTGAATGATCGGCTATGAAAAGCCAACTGACATTTACTCCTGAGGTGCTGACCTGTTGCACCYTCTACAACCACTGTGATTATTATTATTTGACCKTGCTGGTCATCTATGAACATCTTGGCCTTGTTCTGTTATAATCTCCACCCGGCACAGCCAGAAGAGGACTGGTCACCCCTCATAGCCTGGTTCCTCTCTAGGTTTCTTCCGAGGTTTTGGCCTTTCTAGGGAGTTTTTCCTATCCACCTTGCTTCTACACCGGCATTGCTTGCTGTTTGGGGTTTTAGGCTGGGTTTCTGTACAGCACTTTGTGACACCAGTTGATGTAAGAAGGGCTTTATAAATACATTTGATTGAATTTGATTGAATACATACCTATGGGAAAATACTTTTCACTGACTACAGTTCAGAGTTCAACACCATTGTCCCCAAGCTTAGGACCCTGGGACTGAACACCTCCCTCTGTAACTGGATCCTGGACTTCCTGACAGGCTGACCCCAGGTGGTGAGAATAGGCAACATCACCTCTGCCACGCTGACCCTCAACACGGGGGCTCCATAGGGGTGTGTGCTCCGTCCCTTCCTGTACTCCCTGTTCACCCATGACTGTGTGGCCACGTACAACTCCAACACCATCATAAAGTTTTGCTGATGACACGACAGTGACGATGAACAGCCTACAGGGAGAAGGTCAGTGACCTGGCAGTGTGGTGCCAGGACAACAACCTCTCCCTCAATGTCAGTAAGACCAAGGATCTGATCGCGGACTACAGGAAATGGGAGGGCGTGGGCATGCCCCCATCCACATCGACGGGGCTGCAGTGGAGCGGGTCGAAAGCTTCAAGTTCCTCTGTGTCAAAATCACCAAGGACTTAAAATGATCCACAGACATACGCACAGTTGTGAAGAAGGTGCGACGGCGCCTCTTCCCCCTCAGGAGGCTGAAAAGGTTTGGCATGGGCCCTCAAATCCTCAAAAATGTCTACAGCTGCACAATTGAGAGCATCTTGACTGGCTGCATCACCACTTGGTATGGCAACAACACTGCCCTCGATCACATGGCACTACAGCGGGTGCTGCGGACAGCCCAGTATATCACTGGGACCGAGCTCCCTGCCATCCAGGACCTCTATAAAGGAAGGCCCGGAAAATTGTTAAAGACTCCAACTACCCAAGCCATAGACTATAGCCACACACTCACAGGACTCCACACACACACACACACACACACACACACACACACACACACACACACACACACACACACACACACACACAGTATTCAGACCCCTTGACTTTCTCCACGTTTTGTTACGTTACAGCCATATTCGAAAATGGATTAAATCGTTTTTTCCCCTCATCAATCTAATCAAAATACCACATAATGACGACGCAACATTTCACATTTACATAAGTATTCAGACACTTTGCTTGGCATGCCTGTATTTGTGGAGTTTCTCCCATTCTTCTCTGCAGATCCTCTCTAGCTCTGTCAGGTTGGATGGGGAGCCTCGCTGCACAGCTATTTTCAGGTCTCTCCAGAGATGTTTGATCCGGTTCAAGTCRGAGCTCTGTCTGGACCACTCAAGGACACACACCTGTATTCAGAGACTTGTCCCAAAGCCACTCCTTCCTTGTCTTGGCTGTGTGCTTAGGGTCGTTGTCCTGCTGGAAAGGGAACCTTCTCCCCAGTCTGAGATCCTGAGTGCTCTAGAGCAGGTTTTCATCAATAATCTCTCTATACTTTGCTCCGTTCATCTTTCCCTCGATCCTGATTAGTCTCCCAGTCTCTGTCACTGAAAAACATCCCAGCAGCATGATGCTGCCACCAC
Organism: Salvelinus sp. IW2-2015; assembly: GCF_002910315.2. Taxonomy (NCBI): domain Eukaryota; kingdom Metazoa; phylum Chordata; class Actinopteri; order Salmoniformes; family Salmonidae; genus Salvelinus; species Salvelinus sp. IW2-2015. The sequence continues at coordinate 313,397 of NW_019942878.1, read as the reverse complement.
CATGCTTCACCATAGGGATGGCGCCAGGTTTCCTCCAGATGTGACACTTGGCATTCAGGCCAAAGAGTTCAATCTTGGTTTCATCAGACCAGAGAYTCTTGTTTCTCATGGTCTGAGAGTCTTTAGGTGCTTTTGGCAAACTCCAAGCGGGCTGTCATGTGCCTTTTACTGAGGAGTGGCTTCCATCTGGCCACTCTACCATAAAGGCCTGATTGGTGGAGTGCTGCGGAGATGGTTGTCCTTCTGAGATTCTCCCATCTCCACAGAGGAACTCTCGAGTTCTGTCAGAGTGACCAAAACCATCAGGTTCTTGGTCACCTCCCTGACCAAGGCCCTTCTCCTCCGGTTGCTCAGTTGGGCGCCGGGTGGCCAGCTCTAGGAAGAGTCTTGGTGGTCCTGACTTCTTCCATTTAATAATGATGGAGGCCTCTGTCTTCTTGGGGACCTTCAATGCTGCAGACATTTTTGGCACCCTTCTCTAAATCTGTGCCTCGACACAATCCTGTCTCGGAGTTCTACGGAAAATTCCTTCGCCTCATGGCTTGGTTTTTGCCTGACATGCACTGTCAACTGTGGACCTTATATAGACAGGTGTGTATCTTCCCAAATCAAGTCCAATCATTGAATTTGCCACAGGTAGCTCCAATCAAGTTGTAGAAACATCTCAAGGATGATCAATGGAAAATGGAGCACCTGAGCTCAATTTCGATTCTCATAGCAAAGGGTCTGAGTACTTATGAACTAAGGTATTTCAGCTTTTAATTTTAATACATCTGGAAAAATTTCTAAAAACCTGTTTTCACTTTGTCATTATGGGGTATTGTGTGTAGATTGATGAGGAACATGTTTTTATTTAATCAATTTTAGAATAAGGCTGTAGTGTAACAAAATGTGGAAAAAGTCAAGGGGCTGATACTTTCCGAATGTACTGTACACTGCTGCTACTCTGGTAATCATATATCCTGATGCCAAGTCACCTTACCCCTATACATATCTACACTCCATCACTCCAGTATCCCTGTACATTGTTTAATATGGAACTGACCCTGTATATAGTCACCTTACCCCTATACATATCTACCTCCATCACTCCAGTATCCCTGTACATTGTTAATATGGTACTGACCTGTATATAGTCACCTTACCCTATACATATCTACCTCCATCACTCCAGTATCCCTGCACATTGTTAATATGGTACTGACCCTGTATATAGTCACCTTACCCTTATACATATCTACCTCCATCACTCCAGTATCCCTGTACATTGTAAATGTGGTATTGGAATTTACCCTGTATATTGCTTACTTCCTTCTCATGTTCTTCTTAATTATATATATTTTTTTAAATGTCATGTGTTTTTGTTCCACATTGTTATTTTTAATACGACATTGACATTGATTACTGCATTGTTTGGGTTTAGAGCTTGCAATGTGACATTGTGCAATGTGACATTAAAACTTAACTTGAAAGTGTAACAGATTTTTATTTTAGTTTTCAAAGATAGCAACAGCAGGTACACAGATATGATGGCACGGGCCTTTGAGATTATATCTTGTATTGATGTTTACGGACTGTTAGTAAGCAAGAACGTGTCAAGAAAGGTAACGTAAAAACGTAGAAACAAATTGTGAAATATGTTATGATTTATGCTGTTTCTTTCCTACGATAGTTGTTTGAACTTATATTGAAATCTGCATAAGGTGTTCGCCCCCCACATGTATTATTGTTTTTGTTTTGTTGATGAAGGAGAGCAGCATTGTAAAATAATAAATAATAATTGCAGTACATACTCATAATGCTGTTGTATCACATGTGCAATAACGACCAATGATTACAGAGGGGGAAAAAAAAGTGTTGGTTGTTTGAAGTAGCTTTTTTTGTTGTTGTAATATCGTAAACAGACGTGGCAATGTCACCAAATACGGGTTGCAGCTTTCAGAGCCAGGCAGTGGTTGAGTGATAGTGAAATAGTCTGCGAGTGCCCCAAAAAGTGGGGCCCCCCATTCAACACTAATTGCAGATGTCACAATGCCAGTCTTTCACACAATAAGAAAATGAAGTATGTTGAAAGGATAAAGAGGGCCTCAAATAGAACACTTCCTTCAATGCTCTGAAAGCTCTGAGCTGTAGTCAATGAACAGCATTCTCACACAGGTTTTCCTTTTGTCCAGGTGGGAAAGAGCAGTGTGGAGTGCGATTGAGAATGTGTCATCTGTGGCTCTGTTGGGGCGGTGTGCGAATTGGAGTGGGTCTAGGGTTTCCGGGATGATGGTGTTGATGTGAGCCATGACCAGCCTTTCAATGCACTTCATGGCTACCGACGAGTGCTACGGGGCGGTAGTCATTTAGGCAGGTTACCTTCGCTTTCTTGGGCACAGGGACTATGGTAGTCTGCTTGAAACATGTAGGTATTACAGACTCGGTCAGGGAGAGATTGAACATGTCTGTGAAAACACTTGCCAGTTGGTCCATGCATGCTCTGAGTACACGTCCTGGTAATCTGTCTGGCCCTGAGGCCTTGTGAATGTTTACCTGTTTAAAGGGCTTGCTCACATCGGCTACGGAGAGCGTGATCACACAGTCGTCCAGAACAGCTGGTGCTCTCATGCATGCTTCAGTGATGCTTGCCTTGAAGCAAGCATAAAAGGCATTTAGCCAGTCTGGTAGGCACGCGTCACTGGGCAGCTCGTGGATGGGTTTCCCTTTGTAGTCCGTAAATTTCAATTTTCCTGCATTACCTTCTTAGGGCTGCAATCCCGTTAACGGGATCGATATGACAACAGCCAGTGAAAGTGCAGGGCGCCAAATTAAAACAACAGAAATCTCATAATTACAACTCCTCAAGCATACAAGTATTTCACACCATTTTAAAGATACACTTCTTGTTAATCCCACCACAGTGTCCGATTTCAAAAAGGCTTTACAGCGAAAGCACCACAAACGATTATGTTAGGTCACCGCAAAATCACAGAAAAACACAGCCATTTTTCCAGCCAAAGACAGGAGTCACAAAAAGCAGAAATATAGATAAAATTAATCACTAACCTTTGATGATCTTCATCAGATAACACTCATAGGACTTCATGTTACGTTGCACAATACATATATGTTTTGTTCGATAAAGTTCATATTTATATCCAAAAACCTCAGTTTACATTGGCGCCATGTACAGAAATGCCTCCAAAATATCCAGAGAAATTGCAGCCACATCAAATAACAGAAATACTCATCATAAACTTTGATGAAAGATACATGTTTTACATAGAACTAAATAGACACTTGTTCTTAATGCAACCGCTGTGTCAGATTTCAAAAAAGCTTACGGCAAAAGCACAATATTCAATAATCTGAGAACAGCGTTCAGCCACAAAAGGAAGCCATACAGTTACCCGCCAAATTGTGCAATCAACAAAACTCATAAATAGCATTATAAATCTTCACTTACCTTTGCTGATCTTTGTTGGAATGTACTCCCAGGACTCCCACTGCCACAAGAAATGTTAATTTTGTTCGGTAATGTGAGACTTGTCTGCGAGTGCGCCAAAAAGTGGGCCTCCCCATTCAACACTAATTGCAGATGTCACAATGCCAGTCATTCACACAATAAGAAAATGAAGTATGCTGAAAGGATAAAGAGGTCCTCAAATAGAAAACTTCCTTCAATGCTCTGAAAGCTCTTTCATCCTCAGTGGATTGATTTCACTGTCAATCTTAGTGTTGTTTCCTTCCCTGACATGAAATTCTTCCCACCTAATTCTCCTGAGGAGCTCAGCCAATGGCATGACAACATTATGGTCTATACGTTTGATCTATTGCTGGGTTTCACTTAGTGAATATAGACGTTCATTCAGTAGTCTGCATTTTTTAATTTAGTTTCCTTTTCCTTATTTTCATATGATCTTGATACAGTCTAGAGTGTCATTGTTGCACACTTCAATGCTTTGCTGAATAAAACAATAAACCAACTAAGACACAATGGCTAATTCTCTGGTTCCATCGGCCCGTCAACCTGTTAATAAGATGCTGATTTATTGAAATGGGAAAGTGAAACTGTGAAATACCAAAAAGGATCTGATGAGGGGGAAAATGACGGTTAAACCCTCTTGACCTTTCTTCCTGAGCCATTACGCCTGGACTGGCAGCACCTGCTTTGTAATTAAGGTGCAAATTTGACTGCTCTCCCCCTTCACCACCCCCCGCTTCTCCACTCTGGGTCCAACATTCACTGCCTTCTCTGTCTCGTTTTCCCTTTCCCCTCACTTTCTCTCAATTAGGCGGTAGCCTCTAATGTAGATTCTCATTACTGAAAGCAAATTGGTTTTAAATTCCGAGTCCATCAAAGGCTAAGTAATCTAGGAGTCTATACATGAACGGCTTAGCTGTCGCGGCGTCATCCCCCTCCGTCTCATTTTGCTCGGCACCGCATGCAGGAGCCCACGTGTTTTTTTTCTCCGTAAGAAAAAAGAACAAGGGGAACTAGTCTCAAAGTGCTCTGTTTTGTGCTGACCAAAAGAACTCGACTTTGATAATATGCTTAGTTGGGTCAATATTTAAGTTAAAAGCAATATAGGATTAATATATTGCCTATTTCACCCACCATTCACAACACAGTTTGTTGGAGCAACATTTCTCAGCTCGCCTTCCTTCTCGGGTATATTATGCATACTGATGAGTTGAGAATATATTTTGGAAGGGGGGAAGAGAGAATGGGGAACTTGGAGGGGATTTGCTTTTCATGTTTCTCAATCACAAGCCCGTCGACTCCTAAGAACCAAAGAATGCCCTCGAAAGACACAATAGTAATCCATTCCCAATGAGAACGTCAGTGTTTGCCAGCTCTCCTGTTGCTGCTGCAGCACACAGATTCCACAGATACATCTTGCAACACTCCCTTGTCTCTCTTGGCTCTAGACAATGAACGCCAAGCCGTACTTCTACYATGAACGCCAAGCCGTACTTTTACGATGAACGCCAAGCCGTACTTCTACAATGAACGCCAAGCCGTACTTCTACAATGAACGCCAAGCCGTACTTCTACAATGAACGCCAAGCCGTACTTCTCAATGAACGCCAAGCCGTACTTCTAAAATGAACGCCAAGCCGTACTTCTACAATGAACGCCAAGCGCTACTTCTACAATGAACGCCAAGCCGTACTTCTACAATGAACGCCAAGCCGTACTTCTACAATGAAGCCAAGCCGTACTTCTACAATGAACGCCAAGCCGTACTTCTACAATGAACGCCAAGCCGCTACTTCTACATGAACGCCAAGCCGTACTTCTACAATGAACGCCAAGCCGTACTTCTACACGTGCATTGCTTGTTGTATGGGGTTTTAGGATGGGTTTCTGTTCAGCACTTGGTGACATCAGCTGAAGTAAGAAGGGCTTTATAAATACATTTGATTGATTGATTGAGGCGAGAGAAGACCGACAGACATTCTTTTGCTTCAAAGGTTTTAAAACAAAAGATTTCAGTTAGATTTTATTTAGGATCCCCATTAGCGATGGCTAGTCTTACTGGAGTCTGACGCTTAACGAAAAACACATTACAGACAAAAAATACATAACAATTTACATTACAGACTTATATATCAAATAAATAAAATAAAAACGATATCTAAAGTCACAAAAATGTTCACAACAATACAACCAAATAATAATAATTGTGTATGTGTGTGTGTGTGTGTGTGCATCGATCGGTTACACATACATGTCAGTACATACACACACAAGAACTTTCATTGCTAAGTGTCTGTTGTGATGTCTACAATACCACAACACTCAAAACTGGAGAGTGACAGGTGAGCTAAGCTGCATTTCTCTGTCGTATATATGCATTGTGTAGAGAGGACCTACTTGAGCTCCCTGAGCATGGCGATTGTCTGCTGGGGTCGCTACAGAGAGGAGAAATAGGTAAATCGGGCTGCTGGGGTTGCTACATAGAGGAGAACGAGGTCAAAGAGGGGTGAAGAAGAAATTGAAGTGGAGGTTCGGTGAACTACACTGACATGATTGTATAGAATGAAATGGTTCGTACTAGTGACATGAGCAATTTAACTTTAATGAGGCCCTGACTTTCTAACCCAAGATGCAGGGTTGGCCCTGGGCATAAGCTACGTAGGCGGTCACTTAGAGTCCCTGGCCACTAGGGGGCCCCCAACAAAAATAATATGGAACTCAGTCATGGTCTCAATTTAGTGTTAAGAGTTAGAATAGTAGTATACACAAGGTGTKATTTCTAAGTTTGTTTGTGCATTAGCAGTTTTGCTCTTGTTGTTTCACTGTGTGACAGTCACTCAATAAGCCATGTCAGATAACATATTTTAGATTGGTTGAATTACCGACTGGGCACAAAGGGCAGGGGCCCTGACCTCCAGGAGGCTCCAATTTTATTTTATTAGATATTATATTAACATGGCATAAGTCACACATTTTCTCTACGTCTTGGGCTGGGGTGATTTCAACGCAAACTTTTACAGATGCACAATTGAGAGAAATCATCCTGTCGGGCTGTATCACCGCCTGGTACGGCAACTGCTCCGCCCAGAACCGCAAGGCTCTCCAGAGGGTAGTGCGGTCTGCACAACGCATCACCGGGGGCAAACTACCTGCRCTCCAGGACACCTACAGCACCCGATGTCATAGGAAGGTCAAAAGGATCATCAAGGACATCAACCACCCGAGCCACTGCCTGTTCACACCGCTATCATCCAGAAGGCGAGGTCGGTACAGGTGCATTAAAGCAGGGACCGAGAGACTGAAAAACAGCTTTTGTCTCAAGGCCATCAGACTGTTAAATAGCCATCACTAGCCGACTACCACCCGGTTACTCAACCCTGCACCTTATGCTTCGAACACACCGACGGCGTCATTGCATTTTGGTACACCAATACATTCATTTTCCAATGGAACGCAGCATTGCGTTGCAGAGGCAGTTGCAATGCGTTCTGTGGTGCATATGTTGGATGTATCTAACATATGCATCAAACTGTATGCACAGATGGCTTGACAGAAATGGTAGCAGAAGTTGAATGTTGAACTTTTGTTGCATACATATCCAGATGATGCTGCGTACTATTTTGAGCAGTGACGCTGTCTGTGTGTTCGAAGCGTTAGAGGCTGCTGCCCTATGTACATAGACATGGAATCACTGGTCACTTTAATAATGGAACACTAGTCACTTTAATAGTGTTTACATACTGTTTTTCTCATTTCATTATGTACAGTGCCTTCGGAAATTATTCAGACCCTTTGACTTTTTCCACATTTTGTTACGTTACAGCCTTATTCTAAAATGGATTAAATGAATACATATTCTCAGCAATCTACACACAATACCCCATAATGACATCACAATACCCCATAATGACATCACAATACCCCATAATGACATCACAATACCCCATAATGACATCACAATACCCCACTTAACCAGTATTAACCAGTATGGCTACCACAGCATTCTGCAGCAATACCCCATCCCATCTGGTTTGTGCTTAGTGGGACTATCATTTGTTTTTCCACAGGACAATGACCCAACACACCTCCAGGCTGTGTAAGGGCTATGTGACCAAGAAGCAGAGTGATGGAGTGCTGCATCAGATGACCTGGCCTCCACAATCACCCGACCTCAACCCAATTGAGATGGTTTGAGATGAGTTGGACGTCAGAGAGAAGGAAAAGAAGCCAACAAGTGCTCAGCATATGTGGGAACTCATTCAAGACTGTTGGAAAAGCATTCCAGGTTAAACTGGTTGAAAGCATGCCAAGAGTGTGCAAAGCTGTCATCAACGCAAAGGGTGGCTACTTTGAAGAATCTCAAATATAAAATACATGTTGATTTGTTTCACACTTTTTTGGTTACTACATMATTCCATATGTGTTATTTCATAGTTTTGATGTATTCACTATTATTCTAAAATGTAGAAAATAGTAAAAACAAAGAAAAACCCTTGAATGAGTAGGTGTGTCCAAACTTTGAGGTTGAGTTTATTGAGTTAATTTAATTTTTTACAGGGACAGTGCACATTAATCAACGTTTCAGTAAAAGTGTCGGTTTAAACCAACCGGCTAATTTTCAACCGCAGTCCCTGGGCAGGTTATTAAAAACAATTACAATACCGACAATCAATGAGCAGTGAGCACACACAGAACATCATTGGACAAGCAATGACATAGCATYCAGACAGYGCAACATAGCACAAAAAGCAACCAAACAAAATCCATAAAAGCAACAAAGTGTTTCCACACCTCACAACGTGCAGACAACAGACAACATGGAAAGCGACAATACACAGCTAGGGATTATGTTCACCAATCTGATTGACCTTTAGCCACGTCTTCATGTTTTTTGTGAAAGTGTGATAGGTGGTGCAGTTATGTGTGTCTGATGGCAGTGTATTCCAGACATGGGAAGCTCTCACAGAGAAAGCGGATTGACTAAAGGTGCTTTTCCTTAAGGGAACTATACAGTCACCTCTCATGGCAGACCTTGTGGATCTGCTGCCATATGTTTGGGTTTTCTGTTTAACAAAAGTACTGAGTGGAGGGGGAGCCAGGCCATTTAGGATCTTGAATACAAGACATGCGTCGGTGTATTGCACAAGAATTTCCCAACTCAGGAGCTCATGCTTTCTGAGGATGTAACAGTGATGATGGCTATTGGGCTTCAAATCAAGCACATTGAGAGCCTGTTTGTAGACAGACTGAAGGGTTTTAACGTTGTACAGCAAGCTTGGGCCCAACTAGTCAAGCAGTATGTTAGGTGGAGGAGTATCATAGATTTGAAATACAGTTTTGCTACCTCTGTAGTCAAACAATTTCYTATAAATCGGAAATTAGCTAGGTTGAATTTGGTTATTTGAATTACCTTTTTCACCTGCTTTATAAAAGAGAGGTTGGAATCAAGTATGATGCCAAGGTACTTAAAATCAGATACCACCTGGAGCTTCTCCCTTGACACACAGACATCTGGCTCAGTAGCATCAGATACCACCTGGAGTTTCTCCCCTGAAACACAGACATCTGGCTCAGTAATATCTGTTGCCCTCTTTGTGAYGAACATGCAGACAGTTTTTTTCACATTGAGATGCAAACACGAGTCACTGAGCCACTTTGTAACCTGGACCATTACAGTAGTGAGTCACTGAGCCACTTTGTAACCTGGACCATTACAGTAGTGAGTTCTTMTGCAGCTTGTTGTTTGCTCTTTGCATGCACATATATCACTGTATCGTCCGCATACATTTGAACTTCAGACCCAGTACAGACAGAAGGCAGATCATTAAGGTACAGGCTGAACAGGAGGGGCCCGAGTATTGACCCTTTGGGCACGCCCACATCATAGCTAAGAGTGGGTGACAGCTCATTGCTCACTCTGACACACTGAGTTCTGCCTTCAAGGTATGATTTCATCCATCTCAACGCATCGGGGGAAAAGTTGAACTTGGACAATTTTGTGATGAGAACCTCATGGTTAACAGTATCAAAAGCCTTCCTTAGGTCCAGAAATACAGCCCCAACAACGCCCCATTTGTCCATCTTGCTCTTCACATTTTCCAGAAGAAAGCAGTTGGCTGTTTCTGTGGAGTGTTTCGCTTTGAAGCCAAACTGCATGGAGTGTAATGTGAAGGGGCTATTGTTGAGGTGGGCAATCAGTTGTTCTGCTACACACTTTTCAACAACCTTCGACACCACAGGTAGTATACTAATGGGCCTGTAGTTACTCACGTCAGCAGGGTCACCCGATTTAAAGATTGCCGTTATTATGGCCGACTTCCATACCCTTGGAAAAAKCCCCAGACCAATAGATGTGTTGGTGACTTTAGTAATGGGGCCAATGAGTGAATCTTTGTAGTTTTTAAGAAAGGTAGAGTCCAGCCCAAACACATCTTTGGCTTTAGAGTTCTTTAGTGAGCTAAMCACCTTGTTCACCTTTGACTCAGAAACCTCCAGAAATCACTTTTTGACTGGTACTGTGTGTAAATGTGATATTTCAGTATTTGATTTTGTATAAATTAGCTAAAATGTCTAAAAACTTGTTTTTGCTTCGTCGTTATGGGGTATTGTGTGTAGATTGATGAGGGGAAACAACTATTTAATACATTTTAGTATAAGGCTGTAACGTAACAAAATGTGGAAAAAGTCAAGGGACCTGAATACTTTCTGAAGGCACTGTACATACTGTATTCTACTTTATTTTAGTCAAAGCCACTCGGACATTGCTCGTCCTAATATTTATATATTTCTTAATTCCATTCTTTTACTTTTCGATTTGTGTGTATTGTTGTGAATTGTTAGATAATACCGCACTATTGGAGCTAGGAACACAAGCATTTTCCTACACCCACAGTAACATCTGCTAAATATGTGTATGTGATCAATACAATTTGATTTGATATGGACTAAATATCATATCTGTAACGGCTCTCGTTGGTGGTAGGAAGAGTGGACCAAAGCGCAGCGTGGAAAGTGTTCATGATTCTTTTATTTWAAAAAACACTCAAACAAAATAACAAACGTGAAAACGAAAGCGCACAGTTCTGTCAGGCAGAATCACTAAACAAAAAACAAGATCCCACAACTGAAGGTGGGAAAAAGGGCTGCCTTAGTATGATCCCGATTATGAGACAACGATAGACCACTGCCTCTGATTGGGAACCACACTCGGCCAAAAACAAAGAAACAGAAAACATAGAATGCCCACCCAAATCACACCCTGACCTAACCAAATAGAGAAATAAAAAGGCTCTCTAAGTTCAGGGCGTGACAATATCACGATATCTTTCACATTTTTGACGTTATGACAGTATTGAATGTTTTAAAACAATAAAAGTTCTGAATATGCTTTATGAGTAGTTGATGACCCTAGGGAGGCAACACATACATTATACATGATTTCAATGGGACTTTCTCCATTTATACTGTTCAATCAAACTCCAAAGAAAAATCATTTTCAGCATTTTCATACATTTCTGCATTTCCTGCACTTTTATTTTCAATTCCACATTGTTCCACGCAGCATGATATGGGCCCAACAAATCTATGCCTAGTTATTTGGTGAACTGTTGGAGTCATGGAAATATAATGATTATATTAATTCTATAGTTGGAATATAGTGGGCAGTACCTTGAATACATTGTTGTTTGACATGACAACAAATGATTAAGCCAGTGAGGAATTGTCGACAGGATAGGAACCAAAGTTTGTGTCAGTGTTTCCAGGTGATCCTAATTAGATTTTACAATATTTTTTTCATACTTCATGTAGCTAGCTAGTTAGCCAACATATTCATCCTTCACTTATTCCTCTCTGATTTAGAAGATACTGTTGCACAAACCTGCTTATCTAGGCCTACACCAGCACTGGTACCAGGCAGTATTAGCTAATTAGCTACGTTTGCTCRGACTCTTATTTTAGCAAGCTAGCTAGCCAGATAACTAGCGATTAGCATTAGCAGCTAACACAAATTATTTTAGCAACACCTTGCTAAAAAAAGACAAACTAGCAAACAGTAATATACATCAACAAATAGTGTAATTATAGAACGCTTGTGGAAAGCAGCATGTAACCAACATTGTATCCATCTGACCATGCAGAGGGAATGGCAAGAAAGGGCTTTGTGGTTGAGCAGCTGCTCTCTCCTTGAGTGACGGGCAGGGCTTGGTGTGGTTAACGGCATGGAGGAGAGGGAGAGAGATGAGTCCAGAAGCAAACAGATTAAACTTCAAAAACTGACATTATACTTGCTGGAGTTGCGTATCACATTTAACATACCAAACATTGAAATACCGTTATAGAAGGTCAAGTAAAAACTCAAACCGATCCGTGCATCAATACCGGTACATAGTAAAATACGGTATACAGGCCAGCCCTATCTACACCCCATGGCAAAATATTTAGAATTGCAGGAACTTAACTTTAACATTTTCAAATGTACTCGCCGCCATCAAGAGGGCCCCCCCAACCAAATCTCGAACTAGGGGCCCCAAAAGGCTAGGGCCGGCCCACCCAAGATGAATACATTTTATGAGCCACAAAGGTTTTGATGGTACTCAGGGTTAAGTAGCCCAGGGTTCTGTGCTTGGCAATGTGTCTCTGCTTAGTGAATGTAATTGTATTCTTTGTGTCTTGCTTAGTGTCTGTAAATGTGCAGTGGTGTCCTGGGAGAGAGAAGGCTCCTCCAGCTACATCCTCCCCTGCCCCCCTTAAAGGCCATGATAAGTAAAGGGTATGGACATGACCAGGATGCCAAAAAGCAGCATACTTCCAAGGTACAGTACCAGTCAAAAAGMTTGGGACACACCTACTCATTCCAGGGTTTTACTTTATTTTTACTATTTTCTACAACTGTAGAATAATAGTGAAGACATCAAAACTATGAAATAACACATATGGAATCATGTAGTAACCAAAAAAAAGTGTTAAACAAATCAAAATATATTTTATATTTGAGATTCTTCAAAGTAGCCACCCTTTGCGTTGAGGACAGCTTTGCACACTATGACACTATGTCTTCACTATTATTCTACAATGTAGAAAATAGTAAAAATAAAGAAAAACCCTTGAATGAGTAGGTGTGTCCAAACTTTTGACTGGCACTGTAATAAGAGCCTATTTGACTCAGGCGACACTATATGCAGCCCAGTGAGTTGAGAGTAAGAAAATACAACTCAATGTCGGTAAATGCAGGTGATTGAAATCACTCTCACACACACAATTTGAGGTCTGAATGATGAGCATTTCGATGAATGTAACAGGATACACTAAAATATAATTCTCATATACCAATCCCCATCCCTGACGTGGTGGTCCGTTCCTGTATAGTTTGGACTTGTAGCCCGAGCGTGACGAGTTTGGGCCTGGCATTTTTATGAATACATTTAGTCTAGTTCAGAGTCCCGGTTAAGCATTTCACAAACAACATTTTGAGTGGCAAGATGGTACCTACAGTGTGTTTGGCTGGAGGGACCTACTGTACAGTGTGTTAGCTGAATGGCCCTACTGTACAGTTGTGGTTAGGCTGGAGGGACCTTACTGTACAGTGTGTTAGGCTGGAGGACCTACTGTACAGTATATTTGGCTGGAGGGACCTACTGTACAGTATATTTGGCTGGAGGGATCTACTGTACAGTGTTGTTAGGGGTGGAGGGACCTACTGTACAGTGTGTTAGGCTGGAGGACCTACTGTACAGTGTGTAGGCTGGAGGGACCTACTGTACAGTGTGTTAGGCTGGAGGGACCTACTGTACAGTATATTTGGCTGGAGGGACCTACTGTACAGTGTGGTTAGCTGGAGGGACCTACTGTACAGAGTGTTAGGCTGAGGGGACTACTGTACAGTGTGTTAGGCTGGAGGACCTACGTTACAGTATATTTGGCTGGAGGGACCTACTGTACAGTGTGTTAAGCTGGAGGGACCTACTGTACAGTATATTTGGCTGGAGGGACCTACTTTACAGTGTGTTAGGCTGGAGGACCTACTGTACAGTGTGTTAGGCTGGAGGGACCTACTGTACAGTATATTTGGCTGGAGGACCTACTGTACAGTGTGTTAAGCTGGAGGGACCTACTGTACAGTGTGTTAGCTGGAGGACCTACTGTACAGTATATTTTGGCTGGAGGGACCTACTGTACAGTGTGTTAGGCTGGAGGGACTACTTACAGTATATTGGCTGGAGGACCTACTGTACTGTGTTAGCTGAGGACCTACTGTACAGTGTGTTAGGCTGGAGGGACCTACTGTACAGTATATTTGGCTGGAGGGACCTACTGTACAGTGTGTTTAGCTGGAGGACCTACTGTACAGATGTGTTAGCTGGAGGGACCTACTGTACAGTGTGTTTAGGGCTGGAGGGACCTACTGTACAGTAATATTGGCTGGAGGGACCTACTGTACAGTGTGTTAGGCTGGAGGGACCTACTGTACAGTGTGTTAGGCTGGAGGGACCTACTGTACAGTATATTTGGCTGGAGGACCTACTGTACAGTGTGTTAGGCTGGAGGGACCTACTGTACAGTGTTAGGGTGGAGGGACCTACTGTACAGAATGTGTAGGCTGGAGGGACCTTACTGTACAGTATATTTGGCTGGAGGACCTACTGTACAGTGTGTTAGGCTGGAGGGACCTTACTGTACAGTTAGTAGCGGAGGGACCTACTGTACCAGTTTATTTTGGCTGGAGGGACCTACTGTACAGTGTGTTAGGCTGAGGACCTACTGTACAGTGTTTAGGCTGGAGGACCTACTGTACAGTTATTTAGGCTGGAGGGACCTACTGTACAGTTGTTAGCTGGAGGGACCTACTGTACAGTATATTTGCTGGAGGACCTACTGTACAGTGTGTTAGGCTGGAGGACCTACTGTACAAGTGTATTTGGCTGGAGGGACCTACTGTACAGATAACTCTTTGGCTGGAGGGACCACTGTACCAGTGTGTAGCTGGAGGAGGACCTACTGTACAGTATATTTGGCTGGAGGGACCTACTGTACAGTATATTTGGCTGGAGGGACCTACTGTACAGTGTGTTAGGCTGGAGGGACCTACAGTGTGTTAGGCTGCTAAGGTGGCACCTAATATATAGTGGATTGTTTTGTTTTTATCTCTCTCTATACCCCCCACCGTACACACACACACGCATTCACGCACCCACACAGAGACAAACACACACACACAGCCACTAACTCAAAGTCTGCTTTGGTTTGGTGCTGTAGGCCTTTGATAAGTCCTTGTTTGTCTCCTGGAGATCCGGTGTAATTGCTAGGCTCCTGTTTGCCAGGGCGGAGGAGCTGTCTCCAAACACTGGGGCTACGTCCAAAATAACACCCTATGTCCTATGTAGTGCACTACTTTTGACCAGGACCCATAGTAGTACACTATGTAGGGAACAGGGTGCCATTGAGGATGAAGCCTGGCTGTCTAGGACACATCACGGCCAGCCAGCACTCACCGTTAAACTTGGTGACAGTTGAGAAAGGGACCACCAGAGCATATTTTTTACATAGTATCGTCAATACACAGGCATCATGCAAACGCCATAGAAACAAAACTTGGTAATGATCCTTGTTATTCGCAGTATCTGGCATGAGCATGACATACTTTCTGTTATAACAGGTCACAAACATTAATGAGAATACGGTGTCCATATTAGGACAGTCATGTGTCTGGACACCATATTAGAACTACCATATGCTCATCTATAGTCTGGGAAGACATCTCATCTCTGCAAGAATTTGTGTCTTTCAATACGTTTTTGTTGTTGGTATAGTCTGACTAGGGGAATTCTTGTCGATTGCTGTACCTCTATCTTAACTACAGTAAGACATCTCAGTCAGTCTTATCCCCCTCCCCCCCTTAAGATGAATGCACTAACTCTGGATAAGAGCGTCTGCTAAATTACTAAAATGAAAATGGATATCAAATAAAATAAATGTTTTTCAAATCAAAATCAAATCAAATTGTATTAGTCACATGCGCCGAATACAACCTTACAGTGAAATGCTTACTTACAAGCCCCTAACCAACAATGCAGTTACAAAAAATATGAATAAGAATAAGAAATAAAAGTAACAAGTAATTAAAGAGCAGCAGTAAAGTAACAATAGCGAGACTCTATACCGGGGGGGGGGGGTACTGGGACAATATGCTGGGGCACCGGTTAGTTGAGGTAATATGGTAATATGTACATGTAGGTAGAGTTAATTAAAGTTGACTATGCATAGATGATAACAACAGAGATAGCAGCAGTGTAAAAGAGGAGGGTGGCAATGCAAATCAAATAGTCTGGGTGGCCATTTGATTAGCTGTTCAGGAGTCTTATTGCTTGGGATAGAAGCTGTTGAAGCTCTTGGACCTAGACTTGGCGCTCCGGTACCACGTGCTGTGCGGTAGCAGAGAGAAGTCTTTAACCATTTTTAGGGCCTTCCTCTGACACCGCCTGTATAGGGGTCCTGGATGGCAGGAAGCTTGGCCCCTGTGATGTACTGGGCCGTACGCACTACCCTCTGTAGTGCCTTGCGTCGGAGCCGAGCAGTTTCCATATTACCCTTGTTAATGTGCATGGAGAGAAATCTGTTTTCAAATGTTGCCATGTTAAATACCATAACAGCATTATGCACTACTTATATTAAATCTTTGCTTGTCATGTCATACATGTAGTCATGCTAATGATAGCATTAAAAAGGCATCATGTTAATGGTAGCATTAAAAAGGGCCACTGTACATCTATAAAAGCATGGCGGTAAACCCAGCAGGCAAAACTGGTTGAATTACGTCATTATGATTTTTCACCCTCTGGAATATGCAAATGCAGGCAATTCCCTCAAAGCATTGCCTTAAATATCTCAAATAACTCTCTGATAACCACTGAACAGTTATTTTATATATTGGTGTCCAAGGTCTCCAAGTATAGACAGAGAATGAATAGCAAAAAATATAACCTCACAAGGACACAAGGATTGCATATAAATACATACATTTTAGGTAGCCTAGCAGTTAAGAGCGATGGGCCAGTAACTGAAATGTTGCTGGTTCGAATCCCATAGACCGACTGGGTGAAAAAAATCTGCCGATGTCCCTTGAGCAAGACACTTAATCCCTGAAGCTGACTGGGTGAAAAATCTGTCGATGAGCCTTTAGCAAGGCTCTTAATCCTAATTGCTCCAGGGTTGGTGCCAATAATGGCTGATATGTGACCCCACTCTCCGAGGTGTATCAAGGGGAGTGGGATATGCAAAAAAACCACATTTCCATTTGACATGTGTATAAACACACACTTGTACATGTGTGAAGTAGGACACTAATTATTATTATTTAATAAAAAAAAAGTCTAAGTAAAGGAGAGTAAGATAGTGACGCTCATCACAGAGCATTTCTTAACAGAATGAATTGCATGCCTCCTATTAAAGTGTAATGAGCGTCATCACGAATAAACAGCCTTTTGTCTGCTGAGGAACTAATCAAAAGAGAGAATTACTTACTGTATCAAATTTTAGAGTTATCATCCCATAACCCTAACCTTTTGACCTTTTTTGGATTTGTTGCCTAAAGTTGACCTTTCAAGGTTTGTGCGTTACTGAGCTCATGATGTTGTGAGCCAAGTGACTCATAATAATAAAGCTAGAGTCAGTGAGATGACGTTGCATTCACGAAGTAAACAACATCGTGGGTCAATTTTCGTAACAACTAAGAACCTTGACGTTTGAGCCTAAACTTCTCAGCTGTTTTTGGTCCCGTAGCTACCCCCCCCCCCCCCCACGTTGTAGCGATGAAACATACCTGTGCACCAGTGGAGGCTGCTGAGGAGATGACGGCTCATAGTAATGGCTGGAACAGAGCGAATGAAATGGCATCAAATTCATGAAAACCATGTGTTTGATGTGTTTGATACCCTTCCACCAATACCGCTCCAGCCATTACCACAAGCCCATTCTCCCCAATTAAGGTGCCACCAACCTCCTGTGCTATGCCATACATGCACTGATACTGTACTTTGTGACTGTGAGAGTCATTCAACACGCTCATCTCAATATCTGCAGTGCTGTTTCGTTGCAACGTCATATTGCTAAGTCTTCCTTTAACGTTTCTGCCGAACAAAACCACCTCGTAAATTGATGATGAGCCGACCAGCTTTGGTTGGGTACATCTCGGGCCGAAGTTTTACATACACATGTAGGATCTTAATTTGATCACTCTTATGTTTATGATAATTTTTCTCAAAAGGCCCTAATGTAAAATGTATCAACCCCTCCATAAAAATGTAAYTTAATTATAATCCACATAATAATTCACATTTCCTGTTGCTGKAGGATTATTTTCCTGCTGTAGCAAACTGGCTCAAATTAAGATCCAACATCTGTAGGTTGAAAGCACACTTGTGTTATACAGCTCACACTAAGAAAGGGGTTCCTCAAGCGTTCTTTGGGAAGGGTGATGGTTCTATATGGAACAGTAATGACTCAAAGAACCCTTTGAGCCCTTCAATGGTTATTTTCAGTTTAAAAAAAAAAAGTGATTTTGCTCTTTGAGTGATAATTAAAATGTAGGGGCGACAGCTCATCCAAATATTTTGGGGCGTGGTTTAAGCACAGCTATTTTGCGCAACCTTGAGTGAGAGTGTTCATCCAGTTGATCTAATCTGTTGTGTTATGCCATTACATGTTACATATGACCGTGGCCAGTGACGTTGTCTTGTGAAATACACACGTCACTGGCCACGGTCATATGTAACATGTAATGGCATAACACAACAGATTAGGTTGGCCTTGTGTCATTTGAGAACAGTTGACTAGATCAGTTGTTCTCTATTCTCTCCTCAGGGAGCCTGTCTGTTCCTGAGCTAGCACACCTGATTCAAATAGTTCATTAACACAATAATAAAACCTACGTATTTTTTAACAATATAACATGGCTATATAGAGTAAAAAAAATTAAGTAAAACCCTGTATGATTCAAAAGGATCTCCAAAGAACTTTTGAGATTTAGGAAATGTTCTTTATAGAACCATTCTCCATAAAGGTTCTCTAAAGAAACATAAAAAAAGAGTTGTAGAACCAAAAGGAAAATATTCTTTATAGCACCATGCAGGTTACATTCAGAACCTTATGAGCATAGTCAAATCAAATGTTATTTGTCACATGCTTCGTAAACAGCAGGTGTAGACAGTGAAGTGCTTACTTACGGGCCTTTCCCAACAATGCAGAGAGAAAGAAAAGAGAAATTATTTTTAAAATAATAACATGAGGAATAAATCAAATTACTTGGCTATATACACAGGGTATTTTTTWTTTTWTTTTWAATTATTTATTTTCACCTTTATTTAACCAGGTAGGCTAGTTGAGAACACGTTCTCATTTGCAACTGCAACCTGGCAAAGATAAAGCATAGCAATTCGACACATACAACAACACAGAGTTACACATGGAATAAACAAAACATACAGTCAATAATACAGTAGAAAAAAAGAAAACAAAAAAAGTCTATATACAGTGAGTGCAAATGAGGTAAGATAAGAGAGTTAATAAGGCAATAAATATGCCATGGTGGCGAAGTGATTACAATATAGCAATTAAACACTGGAATGGTAGATCTGCAGAAGATGAATGTGCAAGTAGAGATACCGGGGTGCAAAGGAGCAAGATAAATAAATAAATACACTATGGGGATGAGGTAGATAGATGGGCTGTTTACAGATGGGCTATGTACAGGTGAGGTGATGGAGCGAGCGGTCGCATTCGCACTTTGGTCCGCAGGTAGTATAACTTTTCATTACATTTCATTACATTTCACMATAGTACAACGGTTTGATTTGTCTAATCTTAGCAATTTCTTCTTAGCTAGCTACATAGCCGTCRTTGTATCAAAGATATTTGCGTAATTATCGTATTCCATCGTCCTAACGTAGTCTACACTGCTATCTGCCCAGCAGCTAGCCAGCTAGCAAACGTCTACCGAATAGCAGCACTGTAGAAACTATTACACTCAACTGAACGACTTGATTAGTGTAGTGTTAGCTAGCTACATAGTTGTCTTTGCTGTCTTCGTATCCAAGATAATTGTGTAGTTTAGAGTGTGTAGTTTTAGAGTGATTATCTTAATTTACAGAGGTTAGCTAGCCAGCTATTTATCGTCCTTAACGTAGGAGACACTGCTAGCTAGCCAACAGCTAGCCAACGTCTACCGAATAGAACTCCGCACTCAACAACCCGGTCGCATTCCGCTTCGCTCCACAGGTATATCACATTTTCATTTCATTTCATTACAGTACAACGGTTTGATTTGTTTGATCGTAGCTAGCTACATAGCTAGCTACATAGCCGTCTTTGTATCAAAGATAATTGTGTAGTCTAGAGCGATTTCTAGTTAGCTAGCCAGCTATTGTCGTCTCTTTTAACGCAACGTAACGTAATCAACACTGCTAGCTAGCCAGCTAGCCCCGAATAGCAGCACTTAGAAACATTACACTCAACGGAACGACTTGATTAGTGTAGTGTCAACAACGCACCACTGCCAGCTAGCCTACAAAGTCAACAACGCAGCCACTGCCAGCTAGCCTACTTCAGCAGTACTGTATCATTTTAATCATTTTAGTCAATAAGATTCTTGCTACGTAAGCTTAACTTTCTGAACATTCGAGACGTGTATCCACTTGTCATTCCAATCTCCTTTGCATTAGCGTAGCCTCTTCTGTAGCCTGTCAACTATGTGTCTGACTATCCCTGTTCTCTCTCTCTGCACAGACCATACAAACGCTCCAACACCGCGTGGCCGCGGCACCCTAATCTGTGGTCCCAGCGCGCACGACCCACGTGGATTCCAGGTCTCCGGTAGCCTCTGGAACTGCCGATCTGCGGCCAACAAGCAGAGTTCATCTCAGCCTATGCCTCCCTCCAGTCCCTCGACTTCTTGGCACTGACGAAACATGGATCACCACAGATAACACTGCTACTCCTACTGCTCTCTCTTCGTTCCGCCCACGTGTTCTCGCACACCCGAGAGCTTCTGGTCAGCGGGGTGGTGGCACCGGATCCTCATCTCTCCCAAGTGGTCATTCTCTCTTTCTCCCCTTACCACTGTCTATCGCCTCCTTGAAATCCATGCTGCACAGTTACCAGCCCTTTCAAGCTTAACATCCTTATCATTATCGCCCTCCAGGGTTCCCGCGAGAGTTCATCAATGAGCTTGATGCCTTGATAAGCTCCTTTCCTGAGACGGCCCCTCTCACAGTTCTGGGCGACTTAACCTCCCCACGTCTACCTTTGACTCATTCCTCTCTGCCTCCTTCTTTCCAATCCTCTCCTCTTTTGACCTCACCCTCTCACCTTCCCCCCTACTCACAAGGCAGGCAAATACGCTCGACCTCATCTTTACTAGTAATGCTGTTACTTCCACTAACCTCATTGCAACTCCCTCCCCAAGTCTCCGACCACACCTTGTATCCTTTTCCCTCTCGCTCTCATCCAACACTCCACACTGCCCCTACTCGGATGTATCGCCGCCTCCCAACCTCGCCCTCTCCCCCGCTACTCTCTCCCTCTTCCATCCTATCATCTCTTCCCTCTGCTCAAACCTTCTCAAACCTATCTCCTGATTCTGCCTCCTCAACCCTCCCTCCTCCCTTCTGCATCCTTTGACTCTCTCTGTCCCCTATCCTCCAGCCGGCTCGGTCCTCCCCTCCCGCTCCGTGGCTCGACGAACTCATTGCGAGTCCACAGAACAGGGCTCCGGGCAGCCGAGCGGAAATGGAGGAAAACTCGCCTCCCTGCGGACCTCGCATCCTTTCACTCCCTCCTCTCTACCATTTCCTCTTCTGTCTGCTGCTAAAGCCACTTTTCTACCACTCTAAATTCCAAGCATCTGCCTCTAACCCTAGGAAGCTCTTTGCCACCTTCTCCTCCCTACTGAATCCCCTCCCCCTCCCCCCCCTCCTCCCTCTCTGCAGATGACTTCGTCAACCATTTTGAAAAGAAGGTCGACGACCATCCGATCCTCGTTTGCTAAGTCAAACGACACCGCTGGTTCTGCTCACACTGCCCTACCCTGTGCTCTGACCTCTTTCCCCCCCTCTCTCCCAGATGAAATCTCGCGTCTTGTGATGGCCGGCCGCCCCAACAACACCTGCCCGCTTGACCCTATCCCCTCCTCTCTTCTCCAGACCATTTCCGGAGACCTTCTCCCTACCTCACCTCGCTCATCAACTCATCCCTGACCGCTGGCTACGTCCCTTCCGTCTTCAGAGAGCGAGAGTTGCACCCCTTCTGAAAAAACCATACACTCGATCCCTCCATGTCAACAACTACAGACCAGTATCCCTTCTTTCTTTTCTCTCCAAAACTCTTGAACTGCCGTCCTTGGCCAGTCTCTCCGCTATCTCTCTCAGAATGACCTCTTGATCCAAATCAGTCAGGTTTCAAGACTAGTCATTCAACTGAGAACTGCTCTTCTCTGTATCACGGAGGCGCTCCGCACTGCTAAAGCTAACTCTCTCTCCTCTGCTCTCATCCTTCTAGACCTATCGGCTGCCTTCGATACTGTGAACCATCAGATCCTCCTCTCCACCCTCCTCCGAGTTGGGCATCTCCGCGCGGCCCACGCTTGGATTGCGTCCTACCTGACAGGTCGCTCCTACCAGTGGCGTGGCCGAGAATCTGTCTCCTCACCACGTGCTCTCACCACTGGTGTCCCCCAGGGCTCTGTTCTAGGCCCTCTCCTATTCTCGCTATACACCAAGTCACTTGGCTCTGTCATAACCTCACATGGTCTCTCTATCATTGCCTAATGCAGACGACACACAACTAATCTTCTCCTTTCCCCTTCTGATGACCAGGTGGCGAATCGCATCTCTGCATGTCTGCGCAGACATATCAGTGTGGATGACGGATCACCACCTCAAGCTGAACCTCGGCAAGACGAGCTGCTCTTCCTCCCGGGGAAGGACTGCCCGTTCCATGATCTCGCCATCACGCGTTGACAACTCCATTGTGTCCTCCTCCCAGAGCGCTAAGAACCTTGGCGTGATCCTGACAACACCCTGTCGTTCTCAACTAACATCAAGGCGGTGGCCCGTTCCTGTAGGTTCATGCTCTACAACATCCGCAGAGTACGACCCTGCCTCACACAGGAAGCGGCGCAGGTCCTAATCCAGGCACTTGTCATCTCCCGTCGATTACTGCAACTCGCTGTTGGCTGGGCCCCTGCCTCGTGCCATTAAACCCTACAACTCATCCAGAACGCCGCAGCCCGTCTGGTGTTCAACTTCCCAAGTTCTCTCACGTCACCCGCTCCTCCGCTCTCTCCACTGGCTTCCATTGAAGCTCGCATCCGCTACAAGACCATGGTGCTTGCCTACGGAGCGTTGAGGGAACGCACCTCAGTACCTCCAGGCTCTGATCAGCCCTACACCCAAACAAGGGCACTGCGTTCATCCACCTCTTGGCCTGCTCGCCTCCCTACCACTGAGGAAGTACAGTTCCCGCTCAGCCCAGTCAAAACTGTTCGCTGCTCTGGCCCCCCAATGTGGAACAAACTCCCTCACGACGCCAGGACAGCGGAGTCAACACCCACCTCCGGAGACACCTGAAACCCCACCTCTTTAAGGAATACCTAGGATAGGATAAAGTAATCCTCTCACCCCCCCCCCTTAAAAGATTTAGATGCACTATTGTAAAGTGGCTGTTCCACTGGATGTCATAAGGTGAATGCACCAATTTGTAAGCGCTCTGGATAAGAGCGTCTGCTAAATGACTAAATGTAAATGTAAAATCTGTGAGCTGCTCTGACAGCTTGTGCTTAAAGCTAGGAGGGGAGATATGAGTCTCCAGCTTCAGTGATTTTTGCAGTTCGTTCCAGTCATTGCCAGCAGAGAACTGGAAGGAGAAGGCGACCACGGAGAATTGGCTTTGGGGTGACCCAGTGATATATACCTGCTGGAGCACGTGCTACGATGGGTGCTGCTATGGTGACCATGAGCTGAGATTAGCGGCGGCTTTACCTAGCAGAGACTTGTAGATACCTGTAGCCACTGGTTTGGCGCACGAGTATGAAGCGAGGGCCAACCAACGAGAGCATACCGAGCATAAAGATTGGAAAGCTGCCGCGGTCATCCCCCCTCTCAAAGGGGTGACACTCTACTACTTCTCTGATAGAGTTCAGTGGTCAAATCGGAGGCCTGTTGTCCGGACCTCTGCAGTCTCTATGGGAGTGCCACAGGGTTCAATTCTCGGGCCGCCTCTCTTCTCTCTATACATCAATGATGTCGCTCTTGCTGCTGGTGATTCTCTGATCCACCTCTACGCAGACGACACCATTCTGTATACTTTGCCCCTCTTGGACACTGTGTTAACTAACCTCCAGACGAGCTTCAATGCCATACAACTCTCCTCCCGTGGCCTCCAACTGCTCTAAAATGCAAGTAAAAACTAAATGCATGCTAATCCAATTATCACTGCCCGCACCTGCCCGCCCGTCAGCACATCACTACTCTGGACGTCTCTGACTTAGAATACGTGGACAACTACAAATACCTAGGTGTCTGTTAGACCAGGGGTGTCAAACTCAAATACCCAGTGGGCCAAAATGTAAAACCCTGAACAAAAGTCGCGGGCCAACATTGAACAAATTAACCTTTAATATGGACCCAAACAAGTTTTGCTTTAACATTGAATATGGAACAAGCATCGCTTATTACCATACAATATATAATTTAATAGTGGAGACATGCAAAATCGAATTTCAAATGAAAAAACACGTCAAGGGCATTCATTTATTAAATAAATAAAATAAAAATAAAAATCGTACCTTTTTCTATTTGCAGCCTTCTGATTTAAATACCAAAATAAACTTTTTCCAGATGCGTCGCAGCTCTCATCCACAGCGAGGAGAACGCAACGGAAATCTTTTCCCTTTTCCATCAGCTGGTCATACAGATTGGTGGCAAGATCACATGTGCGATCAGCTACTGTGTTCCCTGCTCAGGCTCACGTTTGAAAATGCTTGCTTTTCTCTGGCATACGAGGTCACAAACTTTCATCATGCACTTTTTCACAACTCTCCCTCATTAAAGGCCGGGCTGATTTGCGATCTCTGCTGCCACATATAACTAGCCTTTACAGCAGCCTCACTTTGTATGTGGCTTTTTTGAACATATTCTGTTGTGAAACCAAACTTATTTCATCTCCTCTACTTTCTGGCTCCTTTGAGTCATGTCCATGTCCTTGTATTTTTCATGTGTTTCGTTTCATAAAGTCGTCTAATGTTGTACTCCTTACTTACAGCCACGTTGACTCCACAAACAAGACAAACAGGTTTGTTTTACATATGTAAACAGATATCTGCCTCCCACTGTCCAGAAAGCTCCTGTTTTCTGCCCTTTCTTTTTCGCCATTTTGGAAGGGATAGCCGCTGACAGTGTAGCGTCATGTTGCTATGACTACGTCACAGAGGATGAGGCGTTTTCTGGGTCCTGTCCTGATTGGCGCGCGAAAACAACAGCAGAGCATTATGGGATTCGTAGTATTAGCGGTGAATGCGCTGTATAATACCGGCGGGCCAGCTCTAGTAGTAATTTGGTATTGTCTCGCGGGCCAAATATAATTACCCCACGGGCCAAATTTGGCCCGCGGGCCAGAGTTTGACACCCATGGGTTAGACTGTAAACTCTCCTTCCAGACTCACATTAAGCATCTCCAATCCAAAATTAGTGTACGGCTTAAAGTGGTCCTATGGACAGATACTTCAATCTCCGGTGTGGAGCTTTGCAGCTCCTTCAGGGTTATCTTTGGTCTCTTTGTTGCCTCTCTGATTAATACCCTCCATGCCTGGTCTGTGAGTTTTGGTGGGCGGCCCTCTCTTGGCAGGTTTGTTGTGGTGACATATTCTTTCCATTTTTTAATAATGGATTTAATGGTGCTCCGTCGGGTGTTCAAAGTTTCTGATATTTTTTTTCTGATCTGTACTTCTCCACAACTTTGTCCCTGACCTGTTTGGAGAGCTCCTTGGTCTTCATAGTGCTGCTTGTGTCACGGCCGTCGTAGGGAGGAGACCAAGGCGCAGGGTGGTATGCGTACAGTCTCTTAAATTATAGAATGAACACTGAACAAAACTAACAAAAACAACAAAATGAACCGTGAAGCTATACAAAGAGTGCTATCAGGCAACTACACATAGAAAAGAACCCACAAAAACCAGAAGGGAAAATAGCAACCTAAATATGATCCCCAATCAGAGACAACGATAAACAGCTGCCTCTGATTGGGAACCAATTCAGGTCACCATAGACATACATATACCTAGATTTACCAAAACCCCTAGACATACAAAAAACCCTAGACAATACAAAATAAGCATACCCACCCTCGTCACACCCTGACCTAACCAAAATAATAAAGAAAACAGATAACTATGGTCAGGGCGTGACAGCTTGCTTGGTGGTGCCACTTGCTTAGTGGTGTTGCAGACTCTAGGGACTTTCAGAACAGGTATATATATACTGAGATCATGTGACAGATCATGTGACACTTAGATTACACACAGGTGGACTTTATTTAACAAATTATGTGACTTCTGAAGGTAATTGGTTGCACCAGATCTTATTTAGGGGCTTCATAGCAAAGGGGTGAATAGATATGCACSCACCACTTTTCCGTTTTTTTCATTTCACTTCACCAATTTGGACTATTTTGTGTATGTCCATTACATGAAATCCAAATAAAAATCAATTTAAATTACAGGTTGTAACAAAACAAAACAGGAAAAACTCCAAGGGGGTTGAATATTTTTGCAAGGCACTGTATATTGTTAAAAATACATAGGTTTTATTATTGTGTTAATGAACTAGTTTAATCAGGTGTGCTAGCTCAGGAACAGACAGGGTCCCTGAGGTGTCACGATCGTCGTAACTTTGAGGAAGAGTGGACCAAGGCGCAGCATGAGAGAAATACATCTTCTTTTATTTAGAGAAGACGAAACACGAAAAACGCACCATAAGGCTAGTGCGTGGAGGAGGAACAGGGCTCTGGAGACGCACAGGAAGCCTGGTGCGTGGTGTAGGCACTGGTGGTACTGGGCTGGGGCGGGGAGGTGGCGCCGGATATACCGGACCGTGCAGGCGTACTGGCTCCCTTGGGCACTGAGCCTGCCCAACCTTACCTGGTTGAATGCTCCCCGTAGCCCGACCAGTGCGGGGAGGTGGAATAACCCGCACTGGGCTGTGTTGGCGAACCGGGGACACCATGCGTAAGGCTGGTGCCATGTATGCCGGCCCGAGGAGACGCACTGGAGACCAGACGCGTTGAGCCGGCTTCATGGCACCTGGCTCAATGCTCAATCTAGCCCGGCTGATACGTGGAGCTGGAATGTACCGAACAGGGCTATGCACACGTACAGGAGACACCGTGCGCTCTACCGCATAACACGGTGTCTGCCCGTACTCTCGCTCTCCACGGTAAGATCGGGAAGTTGGCGCAGGTCTCCTACCTGACTTCGCCACACTACCCTTTAGCCCCCCCCACCAAGACATTTTTGGGCTTGATTTACAGGCTTCCTACCGCTTCGTCGTGCTGCCTCCATTCGCCGGTATCCCTCCGCACATTGCTCCATCGAATCCCAGGCGGGCTCCGGCACTCTCCTTGGGTCGATCGCCCACCTGTCGATCTCCTCCCAGGTTGTATAGCCCAGATCCTTCTCCTGCTTCCGTGCTGCCTCCTCATACCGCCGCCTCTCTGCTTTCGCTGCCTCCAGCTCAGCTTTGGGGCGGTGATATTCTCCCGGTTGTGCCCAGGGTCCTCCGCTGTCCAGAATTTCCTCCCAATTCCTATAATCGTGRGTTCGCTGCTGCTGCCTTGATTCACGCTGCTTGGTCCTGGACAGGTGGGTAATTCTGTCACGATCGTCGTAACTTTGAGGAAGAGTGGACCAAGGCGCAGCGTGAGAGAAATACATATTTTATTTAGAGAKGACGAAACACGAAAAACGAACACTTTTACAAAACAAAACAACAAACGACCGTGAAGCTACAAACGTAAGTGCATACACAAGCTACAAACGTTAAACATAGACAATTACCCCCAAAAGCCTACTGCCTATGGCTGCCTTAAATATGGCTCCCAATCAGAGACAATGAATGACAGCTGTCTCTGATTGAGAACCATTCAGGCAACCATAGACTTACCTAGACACCTACACTCAACACAAACCCATACACTCTACCAAAACCCCCTATACCATACAACCACCCCAGACGAGACAACTATACACAAACATCCCCCCTGTCACACCCTGACCTAACCAAAATATTACAGAAAACAAAGATAACTAAGGCCAGGGCGTGACATGAGGAGAGAACTACATATCTAGTCAACTGTTCTCAAATGACACAAGGCCATACGTGAGTCTTTCAGAAGCCAATGTCAGTGGCCATAGTGATATATAACACGGAATGGCATAACACAACAAAGTACATAAACTGGAATGACATTCTCACTCAAGGTTGCACAAAAAGAGCTGTGAGCAAACAATGCCCCACAATGTTGTATTTAGGCGAGGTCAGTACAGGTGCATCAAAGCCGGGACCGAGAGACTGAAAAACAGCTTCTATCTCAAGGCCATCAGACTGCTACATGGAACTCTATTCCACATCAAGTAACTCACGCCAGCAGTAAAATCTGATTTAAAAACAGATAAAAAATACTCCTTATGGAACAGCGGGGACTGTGAAGCAACAAAAACATTGGCACAGACACATGCATACACACACGCATACACGCATACACACACGCATACACACACACACACACACACACACACACACACACACACACACACACACACACACACACACACACACACACAACACACACACACACACACACACACACACACACACACAATAACATACGCACTATACATACACATGGATTTAGTACTGTAAATATGTGGTAGTGGTGGAGTAAGGGCCCGAGGGCAAATAATGTGTTGTGAAATCTGTGAATGTATTGTAATGTTAACAATAAACTGCCTTCATTTTGCTGGACCCCAAAAAAGTAGCCGCTGCCGCTGTAGCCAAAGCCGCTGCTTTGGCTACAATCACGTTAACATCTGCTAACCATGTGTATGTGACCAATAAAATTGTATTTTATTTTATTTTGAGCCGCCACACCTACATCTTCATTATCACTTAATTAAAGAGGAAAGAAACCTGTTTTTTGAACTGCAAAGAACTGCTTAAAAATGATGCAGAGTAGTGTGAAAATGGCTTCTTGTTGAAAAATATATTGTTTTGGAGATGAGAAGAGATACCAGTAGCTTTGCAGGTGAGAACATTCATGGTTTTCATTAAAGTGGATGTTGATGATATGGGCAGTTTGAAGAGACTGAGAGGCTTTTAGATGTTGGTTTTGTCATGGATGATTCCAGTCATTTAATAAGTGAAGGAAATTACAGTACGTTGTTAGTTTTGGTGTGATGCAAAGGCTTTGACATTAGGGTAATCATTTGGAATATGTATAAGTGGTGCAGCTATAGAGGGCTCATATGAGTTCATACTGAAGTGATATACGCTGTCACGACAAGATCCAGAGGAAATGGTTTGACATCGAGTCCTGAGGAGACCAACGACAGCAGAGGAAATGGTTTGACATTGAGTCCTGAGGAGGGGAAATGGTTTGACATTGAGTCCTGAGGAGAAACGACTGCAGAGGAAATGGTTTGACATTGAGTCCTGAGGAGGGGAAATGGTTTGATATTGAGTTCAGAGGAAAAACGACAGCAGAGAAAATGGTTTGACATCGAGAGCTGAGGAGAAACGCTGCATCTACTGCATCAAAGCAGGCAGGAAATGCAAATGTATGTCCTGAGGCAAACTTCCTCTCCAGGTTATTTTCCTGTTCATCTCCAGATAAAGCTCTGGTGTAAAGTTTCCCTAAATAAAGACCAGCTTCCACTCCCCCGGTCCTAACCTTAACCATTAGAGGGGAAATGCAAGTGACCCAAGATTAGTGCCCAGGGGCAACTTCACCCTACTCCCCAGATACACCTAGACGCAACGGGTGACTTCATAAGATAAGTTGGATCCCAAAGGTTACCTGGGTGACCGTTTTGCTTGTAATATGTCAATATCATCCTCAGGGCGTGCTGTCATTCATCAAACGCTTGGTGGTTTTCAGTAGCCTATCATGGCTGTCTGTGAGTGGTACGCCACGCTACCAATCCTGTGATATAGGTGATTTTTCTTCATTAAAAGTTTAAGTAGAATTTAAGTACACAATAGTACGTCATTGATTACATTTCTAGGTAGCATTAAGCTAATTGGGTAATGATTTATTATACAGCCCACGGTTAAATCTCTTATTACCTAATAATACAATTGGAAAGTGGAGTTCTCATAGAATTTCAAAAAGTAAACATTGCTGGAGACACCTTGCTGCTTTGGAGACAGCGTCACGCTTACAAGCGTAGACAGCTGTGGTTGCTAATTAACAGTAAATAAGTGAATTGTTTTGCCTCACTGTTAGCCAAGATCCTTAGCTAGCCAGCTAAAATAGTTTACAGTTAGTTAGCAATCGCTTCTACACTATTTTGCTAGGTAACTGTACAGTAGAGCTGCTGTGTCAATAATATACGTCTCAAATTGTGTTTACATTTGACCATTGTGACGCGCGTTCATGCATATCCACATTCTATGCGTATTGTATAGTAATTACGCTCTGACTACATTAGAATCTACAGTATTTCCCAATATGAAGTATTACTTGATGTTATATGGTAAATGTTGTTTAAAGTAACAAACTGACCCTCATGACAGTCATGACCTGAGATGTTAACTGAATCCCAGATTAGACCAATGGACAGTCGGCTGTCAATCAGTTTGTTTCCCCGTGACATTTTGGTTTCTAACCTTGTTTCCTTCTCTCTCCCCTCTCCTCATCTGCCTCCAAGGCAAACATTCCAACTACACAGTTACAACTAGACACAAAGCCTCCTCCCTTTGAAATGTTTTGTTTTATGCAGCATGGCTCCTGTGTTCCACCAGTTGTTTCCATTTTCTTCCTTCACCTCCGAGGGCCTCTCTCTCTCTCTCTCTGTGACGCAGACGTCCTTCTCCCAGAAATAATTTCAAATACTTCAGCTGGGCTTGATTGAGCTTGCCTGACACCGTGGAACCAATAGTAGAAGTTGCAAAAGTGCAAACCCCTGTCCATCTGGCACTCCAGGTAGGCAAAAGCAACACAAAAAAAACAAGTATTTTGAAAAGATTTCAAATGGTATTTGAACCCTGGTCTGCCTTCACCCCAGCAACACCATTGGGGCTCAATACAGAGCCGCAACAAGGACAATGGCAGTTATCTCTGTAGCGCACACATTGCTCTTGTGGCGTCTTCCACAAAGACAGTCATGAAAAGCAAGTCCTTGGTTCCGTCAAACCACTGCTGTGCTATGCTTGTAAAGAAAGTTTGGTAACAATTTACAAGCTGACAGGCATCATACTGTATTACTTGTTATAATCTTGTCTGAAGGCATTAGAATGAATTGTTATAAGGCTTATAATCAGTGATGGCCCAAGCTATTTGGGGGCCATGGGCAGGATTTGATTGGGGGGGGGCTACCTCTCTAGTCTACAACTCTCCTAAGGGATCTCACGTGTGCATTGCTAACCAGAGCCTATCCCACTCACTTTGAACCCCTATAAAGTTGATGTGAAGGAGCATTCAAAACACAAAAGCTATGACTTCATCGCGTGGGATGCTGTAACTGATCTGTGTTAAATCCTTTCTGTCATCTCTTGGATCTTTTGCCCATCAAGTTGTATCCTCCATCTTCTTACAGAATTTGAAATGTTTTCATATATTAAGCGTGGCCACTGTATTATATAGTTGGTGAAGAATATCCTTTTTAAAACAAAATAAATGAATGAATTTCCCTTTTAAAACACAACTTATCGAAATGTGTGAAATATTTCCTTCCAAAAACCTGAATATAATGGTTGAGTGCCCTCACCAAGTGTCTAAAAGCCAATTACACGTGCTGAATTATGTTGGAAAACTGACCTTTTAAAGGTCATCTTTCAAATGATTATATTGCAGGTCAAAACTGTAGTAAATGACAACCTTTATCCACAGAGTGTGAGAATCTAGTGAAATCTGTTGTTGTTTCTGATTGATTATTTTCTAAAATATGAATTTAGGTATTTAAGTCTTATTCCTTAAAGGTTCAATGCAGATGTTTTTATCTCAATATCAAACCCTTTCTGGAAAAGAATGAAGTACCTTATTTTGATTGTTTTCAATTAAAATGGTCAATAAGAAACAAAAATAGCTTCTTAGCAGAGAGCAATTTCTCAAGCAATAATTTTCCTAGGACTGTCTGGGAGTGGTGAGGGGGAAAAGTGAAAACTAGCTGTTATTGGCTGAGAAGTTTGGAAATCTATTTCTTATTGGTCTATTTACCAATTTACCGCCTGGTATCACCAGGCATGCCAAAACAAAATTTGACAGTATTATTCCAACATCACAGTGTGGAAGTATATATATATAAAAATAAGAAAATCATATTTTTGATTGCACTGGGCCTTTAATAAGGCCCACACAGACTGTACGATTTTAGCCGTCTTATACCACGATTTTGCCATCCCAGACAAAATGTCCACGTCGTGGGCAAATTCATAGGTTATAAGCGATTGTCCGACGTCTTGGCTCGTTCAGTGTGCCAGGGTCTAGGTCTGCTGATTAAGTACCATTACATCTCAGCTCGTTCAGTGTGCCAGGGTCTAGGTATGCTGATTAAGTACCACTACGTGCAGTCGTAGGCTCCAACAAACTACTGGCAGTGTCAGAACTGTTGAGCCTTTATCGTGTAGTGTGCGGGGGTGGAAGTAACGAATTACAATGCATTTGGAAAGTATTCAGACCCCTTGACTTTTTCCACATTTTGGTACGTTACAGCCTTATTCTAAAATGACATTGTTTTTTCCCCTCATCAATCTACTCACAATACCCCCTACCTTGTCACAAAACAACTGATTGGCTCAAACACATTAAGAAGGAAATAAATGATACAAATGAACTTTTAACAAAGTACACGTTGTAAGGGTGCGTGCTGGTGGCAGGGAAGTCAGGCGCAGGAGAATGAACTTGGTAGAAAAACGGAGCAGTTTAATAAGTGCTCAAAACTCAGAAAACCAAAATATACAAAATAAAATTTAGTGGGTACAAAACCCGTCGCACACCAGATCATATCTTTCACAATGCTTACAAACAAACAATCACCGACAAGGACAATGAGGGGGAACAGAGGGTTAAATACACAACATGTAATTGATGGGATTGGAACCAGGTGTGATGGAAGACAAGACAAAACCAAAGGAAAATGAAAAGAGGATCAACGATGGCTAGAAGGTCGGTGATGTCGACCGCCGAACGCCGCCCGAACAAGGAGAGGGACCAACTTCGGCGGAAGTCGTGGCACACCTGTTAATTGAAATGCATTCCAGGTGACTACCTCATGAAGCTGGTTGAGAGAATGCCAAGAGTGTGCAAAGCTGTCATCAAGGCAAAGGGAGGCTACTTTGAAGAATCTCAAATATAACATATATTTTGATTTATTTAACACTTTTTGGATACTACATGAATCCATATGTGTTTATTTCATAGTTTTATGTCTTCACTATTATTCTACAATGAAAAAAATGTACAAATAAATAAAAACCCTTGAATGAGAAGGTGTGTGCAAACTTTTTGACTGGTACTGTAATTAGGATTATTGTGTCATATGTCATATATGTTCCCCTCTACCCTAGTGTTAATTAATACTACGTATTATTAAGGACTAGTGTTAATTAATACTACGTATTAAGGAATAGTGTTAATGAGTACTACATATTAAGGACTAGTGCTAATGACTACTACATATTAAGGAAATGGCAGTACATTTGTGTTTCTCTCT
The DNA here is from genome assembly GCF_002910315.2 of Salvelinus sp. IW2-2015. NCBI lineage: Eukaryota > Metazoa > Chordata > Actinopteri > Salmoniformes > Salmonidae > Salvelinus > Salvelinus sp. IW2-2015. The sequence goes on along the minus strand of NW_019942878.1, from coordinate 279,960 downwards.
CTCATGTTCTCTTCTACCTCCACTGCACTCACCTCTGAGCTGTCTCTGCTAAGCATCCTACCTCACTGCACTCACCTCTGAGCTGTCTCTGCTAAGCTCATTCCTACTCTCCACTGCACTCACCTCTGAGCTGTCTCTGCCTAAGCATCCTACCTCCACTGCACTCAACCTCTGAGCTTGTCTCCTGCTAAGCATCCTACCTCCACTGCCACTCACCTCTGAGCTGTCTCTGCTAAGCATCCTACCTCCACTTGCACTCACCTCTGAAGCTGTCTCTGCTAAGCATCCTACCTCCACTGCACTCACCTCTGAGCTGTCTCTGCTAAGCATTCCTACCTCCACTGCACTCACCTCTGAGCTGTCTCTGCTAAGCATCCTACCTCCACTGCACTCACCTCTGAGCTGTCTCTGCTAAGCATCCTACCTCCATTGCACTCACCTCTGAGCTGTCTCTGCTAAGCCTAGCATCCTTTCTCACTGCACTGGTACCAGAAGACCAGCGGACCACATTGCCTATTCTGAGCCCAGCAACATCCTAGTTGTGAATTAATGAACATATGTATTTGAATAAAGTAGAAAAGCACTGAATAAATGCCTTATAAATCATTGGTTCTCAAAGTGGAGTTTGGGAGGTTTTTGGGAGGTCGCGAGTGTGAAAGTAGAAAAAAAACGAATACATGTTTTTTAAAATATATATATATTTKTATTTGAATAAGCACTTGTTTCATTTTCTTCTGTTTTGCCCAGCGAAAACAGAGTAGCCTACGCTCATATTATCCATATAAAATACAGTTTAGAAATATGCTATAGACSCATCAAGTTTAGCAATCTGCTGTGGTCTGCATTGGATCCTTTCAGATGTATTGCAGACATTTRTTTATATCAATATCAAATAATTTCTGGGTAACCATTACGTACCTCACTAGCTAAGTTTCCATCCAATTGGCGACACATTTTCATGCAAATATTCTAGAATGCAGTAAATATGTGTATTTTCCCCACCAGTGGTATGTTTCCACCAAATAGACTTGTTGTGCATAGTGACGTGTATTCATGGATGGCAAGGGAAGCCAGGCTTCCCCAAATATTTGACCAATAACGTGAGGGTGTTGATGAATGGAAAAATGCAGAGTCAGGTGCACGACGCAGATATGAGTAATCGTCAAAAATTATGAAAAAATATAAGTAAAGTTCCAACAAGGAAAATCACAATAATCCAGAGCACTAACAACACGAACCCACATGACCAACAATAACGCACAAAACAGAGTCAAAGGGTTAAATAAGGAACATAATTAATGGAATGGAAACCAGGTGTGTATGATAAAGACAAAACAAAACGAAAATGAAACATGGATCAGTGGTGACTAGAAAGCCGGTGACGTCGACCGCCGAACGCCACCCGAACAAGGAGAGGGACCAACTTCGGCCGAAGTCGTGACAAATACAAATGATCAAATAGTTTCTGTTTCGTTTCTCTTTGTTTTCATAATTTCCCGTCAATTTGCAAGTGGCTAATTCTCACTGGAGAAATCATCCGAGCGAGGGAAACAGCGCCCCTCCGTCTCAATATGTGTAGCCCATGTATCTGATGTCTGTCTGGACCAAAAGAGTATAACATGTTGCCGTCTCAATATGTGTAGCCCATGTATCTGATGTCTGTCTGGACCAAAAGAGTATAACATGTRMCCGCTGTACAATTTGATTGACAGATGCCAACAAGAATTTGGCCTCCCTTGATATTTTTCTTAAAATAAAATAATTTGCCCGTTAATTAATAAATTAAGTCAGCGTTAATTTTCTGTTTCTGGTCAGCTTGTGTTGATGTCCTGCAGTAGCTAGCTTGCCAAATCGGCCCTTTCATAAGCCATGGATGGAGATGGGGATTTGGACTGGTGGTTTTGGACTTCATTCTTATGACAGAGCCATAGACTGTTATGTCAACATGAAAGAGAGGAGGAGAGGCGTTGGCGTTCACATAGTCTACAAGTAGGGCGAGTAAAACACAAAGTGTTTTTACTTGCGCGCGCACAACACACACACAACACAGGCAACACACACACACACAACACACACACACACACACACACACACACACACGCCACAACCACCACACACACAACACAACACAACACACACACACACCA